>NC_087205.1:5024991-5027491 GCF_015104395.2 Macrobrachium nipponense | reverse complement strand
ACTCACTGTCTTAAAGAAGTTGCATACAATTTCATCTAGCACTTTCTTTTACAGCTTCCCACCTTCACCTACGAAGGTACAAAGATAATATTTTAAGTAATGGGTTCTTAGGCAAGTAGGCCTGATGGCATGGTTATTTGTGATGAAAATTGATCTTGCTTGATCCACGTTGACGCCAGTGGATGATGTAAAACGGCAGTGGATGATGTAAAAACAGAAACTTGCTGATCGCAGCAGGGCGAGGGCCATGTTCAACCGAAGTCCCTTGTTGCATGAACAATATTTCACTTGTTTTCATATTTTGCCTCCAGGCTTTAGACGAAACAGGCAAATCATAGTGTGTGCCTGTTTGTGTGTTAGGCATATATATATATATATATATATATATATATATATATATATAACTATATATATATATATATATATATATTATATATATATATATAGAATTTGTCTGTTCCGCCTAAAGTCCGGAAGCAAAATATGAAAGAAAAAGGACAATATTGTTCATGCAACAAGGACTTCGGCTTAAACATGGCCCTCGCCCTGCTGTGATCAGCAATTTCCTGTTTTTACATCATTCACTGCCGTTTTATATCATCCAGTGGCGTCAACGTGGATCAAGCAAGATCAATTTTTTCATCATAAACAACCATACCATTACTTCGCTAAGAACCCATTACTTGTAATATTATCTTTGCACCTTCATAGGTGAAGGTGAGAAGCTGAATTAAGCCTTAGTTATATATATATATATATATACTATATATATATATATATATATATATACTATATATATATATATAGTGTGTGTGTCAAAACTAAAGTTATATGTTTAGGCTGTGTTACACCAGTAGGAACATGCTCAGATTTATTTTTCTGACCAATATTGGCCTATATGCAAGTTGATGGTACGGGTGGAATGGAAGGGTAAAGGCTTAACGTTAAGGTTGTTGGAACACATACCCGTATATTTCAAATATTATTAAGGGATTAAATAAGGGTACGAATATATTGTAAACGGGTGCATACAACTCACTTTTCCAAATACATGAATTTCAGGGCTATTTTATACAGTAATGTTTATTTCTATTATGGAAGTAAAATCTCCGTTATCTCTTTAGTGTTTTTTTATAAGCTTATGTATTGCATTATTTGAGTTCGTCAAATGTTTATGTAGGAGTGAGTTTTAGGAGCCTTGTGTGGTGAACGCTTTGATAAACAGAACGGATTAGTAACCAGCATCTAATACGCAACTAGAATTCGGAGGCTTTTGGTAAAGATAGCTTCGCTGTAGAAGAGAATTTTGATAAGACAGGTTTGTAGTCTGTGAATTATAGTTTTTTTTTCTTTCTTTTATAATTCTGTGGCAGCTTAATTACCTTCGTATTGATTCCTCTGAGAGAGTTCGTTTCACAGGAATGAACAAGTTTCGTCTTGCCGTGATTTAGCACATGGTAGTTCGTTAGACTGTGGTGGTTTCACTCAACCTCTTACTGAATATGCCTGTTGATAACCAAAAGGGTGGCACTTCCTAGACTTAACCGTTATCGTGGGAAGAGATATGATATATAATATATATATATAATATATATTTAGATATATATATGTATATATATATATATATATATATATATATATATATATATATGTGTGTGTGTGTGTGTGTGTGTGTGTGTAATACTAAGCCTTTCCCTTAACCAGAGGTAGCTCCTGAAAAGAAACCACAACGGTCACCGCTTCATTCATAATTAAACTGCTGAATCGTGTATGAACAACCTTTGCAGTAAAAACTTCCACAAGTTTTACCGCGCAGTTGGTTCACACACACACACACACACACACACACACACACACCACACACACACACACACACACACATATATATATATATATATGTATATATACATTTGCGTATGTTATTTTAAGGCATCAAAAAAAAAACACACGAAAGGCTAAAATGAGGAAAATCTTCACTGGACTCGTGATGATTTGAGGCAATCAGGAATATAATACTACAATTCTGATGATAACGAAATTTATCAACGCTGTAAAGTTGTTTTTTATTTGTTGTTATTTATTTTCCTCTGTATTTAACAATTGCATCAAAGGGTTATCTACGAGGATTTAGGCTTAGGGGAGAGAGAGAGAGAGAGAGAGAGAGAGAGAGAGAGAGAGAGAATGTCATGTAGGTCTAAAAGAAATTGGTAGGTTTATGAGGTCTCGTCAGGACCGATTAAGCCTGAATTGTGTCTAGAGGAACAACGTTAGTGGTTGGTAGCGATTTGGTTAGGGGCGGGTCCAGATCTCCTTCGGAGATAAGTCAAGTCGTTCGAGAAACTCGTACGCCGGAACTATTGGAGTTTTGCAGACGTATCTGCTCCTTTACTCAAGAAGTTTTGTACCTGTCCTGTTTTGTTTTGTTCGTCTGTACTCCATTTTCTTCGTTGTTAGCCACGTTGGGTCTTTAATCTCATTTTCTTAATATTATGTAGACATC
>NC_087205.1:5007491-5019991 GCF_015104395.2 Macrobrachium nipponense | reverse complement strand
AACACACTAACTCAAATGAATAAAATTTATACGAAATGACATCAATTCTCAGTTGAGATAGTGTGCCAAGATGAAAATTTCTTTTAATTTCTTTTTAAATAATGCATAAGTGAAAAAATCTCTGTTGCTGACTAGTAAAGGTAATCTAAATAAAAAAACAGATATTTCAGATAATTCAACCATCAAACGAGTTCATTTCAAGTGTTCTAATTGTTTTGAAGCACTGTCATTTAAAATTTTTTTAATGGTATCGTACACGGCTTCTTGGATCTGAGCTGTTGGTTCATGAATATATACACACACACACACACACACACACACACACACACACACACCACACACACATATATATATATATATATATATATATATATATATATAAAACAGCTTCTTGGAACTGAGCTGTTGATTCATGAACATTAGCTATACATGCGTATATAATTGCTGCTGTGCGTTTTATGCCATTCTGTTACAAACTACCAGCGCGGCGTTAAGCGTCCTAATTGCTGTCTTTGGGAGTACTGATGACCATGAGCACAACTGTAGTGTCTCATGACAGGAGCTACTGTGACAACGTTGCAACACCCTGGGAAAAAGAAATGCCACTAACAGGTGGACCACCCACTAACAGGTGGAGGAAGTTCTTGATCTGAAAAGCCACTGGTAGTCACTTTAATAGCAACAGAGGCATCAGTGAATTATTACATAAATGTTGTTTCCATGATAGAAAAAAAGTTTCTGAGTACATCCCATCACCAACGCTGAAAGACACTAGATAAAAGAAAAGCGAGGAAAGAAAAACCCAGGCACTGTGTTATTGGTGCAATATCTTGGAGAAACAATGAGATATTTAGATGTAGAGCATCAACAGTGTTCGTTTTCTTGTTCTCCACTAGAACCAAGTTCAGCTCTAGCTGTAACGGGGGAAAAAAACATCCATATACTTATATACGTATATGCATGTGCGTAATTTACAAAACCCTCCGAAACAAACTTACAAATGTAACTCATATATACATAGTTTGGCTACTATCATTTAACTATCTTTTTTCGAGTACTGAATGTACATAGTTTCTGTACTATCATTTTACTGTCATTTTTCGAGTATTGAATATACATAGTTTCTGTACTATCATTTTACTGTCATTTTTCGAGTATTGAATACCGAGTAACGTTTTACGTCATCTCTGCCGTGGGAATAATTCACGCTGGTCAAGAGTTCGAATAAAGGAAATCTGAGCATACGGTTGAATGCCTTTGCAATAAATAAATTAATAAATCAATAAGTAAATAAGCTCTTTCGTAAGTGAAACCTGCAGCAAACCCATGGCGATGTGATGACAGTGAGTCACAATGAGGCTCGACGGCCGCTGTATTAAGGGATTTTTTTTTTCTTTATGGTATAACCGACTATCTAACATTCTGAATTCACTCTGTTAAACAACGAACGCTCTCTCTCCCTTCCTTATCTGACGTTATGAAGGATGAGTGGGGGACGCCGTTCGATAACAGAATGAATGACAAGGAGATTAGACCTTTTTTTTTATTATTATTATCGCAGACAGTGTAGATATTAGGTGGTGTGGCGTCAAGGTGTGAAATTCAATTAAGTCTGCTCTGAGGTGAACGGCCGTCTGTCTGCCATTGGCTGCTATAGGTATCCAGCGATACTCTGAATATGTGGAGTAGCTTGAGACCCGTCCCCCCATCCCCCCCTCTCTCTCTCTCTCTCTCTCTCTCTCTCTCTCTCTCTCTCTCTCTCTGTTTGCTTGGTGCATGCTTGTCATGTTAATGACAGGTTCAGTTGACTCTTTGTAATGAGGAACTTGGTTCAGCTGGCTCTTTGTAGAGGGAGAGAGTTTGGTTCAGTTGACTCTTTGTAATGAGGAACTTGGTTCAGCTGGCTCTTTGTAGAGGGAGAGAGTTTGGTTCAGTTGGCTCTTTGCCGAGGAGAACCTGGTTCAGTTTGTTCTTTGTAGAAAATTTGCTTCAGTTGGCTTTAAGTAGAGAACTTGGTTCAGTTGGCTTATGTGGAAAAGTTGGCTCAGTTAGCTTTATATACCGAACTTGGTTCAATTAACTGTTTATAGAAAACTTGGTTCAGTTGGCTTATGTAGAAAAGTTGGCTCAGTTAGCTTTATATACCGAACTTGGTTCAATTAACTGTTTATAGAAAACTTGGTTCTGTTGGCTTTATGTATAAACATTGGTTCAGTTAACTGTTTGTAGAAAACTTGGTTCTGTCGGTTTGATGTACCGAACTTGGTTTAGTTGGCTTTACGTAGAAAACTTGGTTCAGTTAATGCTTTGTAAAGGAGAATTGGGTGCAGTTGGCGTTCTGTGGAGGAGAGCTTGCTTCAGTTGGCTCTTCCTAGAGGGGAACTTGCTTCAGTGGAATGTACACATTAGGAATAAAGGCCAGTTCGTGTGAGCCTGCCTGCTTTATGATGCAATAAGATATAATCCACCCATGCATCCCAGCTCAAGATACTTAATACTCTTAGTGTCGTGGCTTGAGAATGATCCTTTGGACGTACTTATATCACAGAGTGACAAATGTAGGGCATATTACTGCGTTGTAGTGGGAGGGGGGGGGGGGCAGAGGGAAGAGATGTAGGGGGAGGAGGTGTGAGGAGGAAAGACAAAGACATAGATTACTCACTCATCATGAGCTACAATGTCAAATGTATCTCTTTATTGATTCATGCTGTTGATGTTTCTGATACAATTACTTATTATATATCTTCACTTGTAGAAGGAATCTTTTCCTCGTTTCTAGTTTTCTAGATTTTTTTTATTCCCTCTATTCCTTATCCACGTGCATTTGTTATTCTTCCCTCTCTCATTGTGACAATTCTTTTTATCTCGTTTTATTCGTTGTTATTTCTCCTATATTATTTTTTCCTTCTCATGGGACACAAAGCTGAGGAACCGGATACTGTGTGAATTTTTATTGGTCATAGGTCACCATTTACTGTTAGTCATCTGAACATCTAATAGGCCATAAGAGAATAACTGCGGTGTAATGCAGTAGTACCAATAAGGTTCTCCAAATATAATTTCATTCAAAACAAATATGAAAGTTAAGTATTCGCCTGCAAGCTCAGTAGAGACCATTTACTACATCGTCTACATTTGATCATTATTTATCAATGCTGCAAAACCCAAGGAACCTTACTGAAGGGAAAATATAAGTTTTAGGGCAACTTTAAATCAGATTGCAAGGACAACCTCTCCCCACAGAAAAAAAAAATGGTCATAAAAACTTACTTCGGATAAGCCTCACTTTTTTTTTTTTTTTTTTTTTTTTTGCCTAGGCTTGGCAAGAGAATTAAATTTCCCGTCCCAATGGGCTTTTAATTAAAACAAAATATAGTTTTTTGTGTGTGGAGGTAGGAGGAGATTTCTTCAAAATAATTACTTATATCATTGATTTAATGGCTGCACTCCTCTCCTGTGGTAATTATAATCAAGACAATTCTTGAAAGAAACCTTCGCTTCGATTCTTTTGCACAGTTCCAGGATTTTCTAGACTCATTTTTAACAGGTCCTCTCTCTCTCTCTCTCTCTCTCTCTCTCTCTCTCTCTCTCTCTCTCTCTCTCCAGGACTTAGTAAGTTCGTCTCTATCTCCCTTCACCTGATAGTTCATTATCATTTATCCGTCATCTCTGTCTGTCTCTTTCTCTGTCTCTCTGTCTATCTCTGACTTAGTAAGTTTGTCTGTGTCTCTCTTCAATTTACTATTCTTTATCGTTCATCCGTCTTCATTTTCACTGCTCTCTCTCTCTCTCTCTCTCTCTCTCTCTCTCTCTCTCTCTCTCTCTCTCGTTCCATCAGAGATCTCATTTTGTAGAGGAGGAAGATCATCGTACAGCCAATCAAGAAACTCATTACGTTTTAACTTCAGGTAACATCTTAATTACGAGATTTCTGATTATTGTTTCCTTTCTTCGTTTCTTCTCAGTCTCCAGCTTTTTTTTTCTTCTTTATCTCTCTTCATGATGAAGGAAGAACAAATATTATGGAAAAGTTGGATTTTTTAATGTCAGAATTTCTGGAAATGAAAAAAAGAACAACATACCAGAACAGGAAAGAGACATGGGAAAATCCTTATTATTACCAATATTAAATGAAGGAGAAAACACGCAAACCATCATAGTGATGAATGCGCAGGGTTTAGTTACGAGTAACTCAAAAAGAAAAATAGAGTACTTAGAAGAACTAACCCAAATTGAAAAGAAAATAGATATAATGAATATAAGTGAAACCTGGTATTCCCAAGAGACTGGGAATGATGATCAAATAAAAGGGTTTCAAACTTATAGATCAGATAGAAAAAATAGGAATCAAGGGGGAACCGCAATATATGGGAAAGACAAAAAACAAGGAAAAATATATGAGAAATATAGTAACTCAGAATGTGAACTAATAGCGGTAGAATTTGAATCTGAAAAATTAATGAACATAGTAATATATAGACCTCCTAATACTAAAGAGTTTGACTTAATAATAGAAAAATTGGATGATATATGTAGAAATCACAAGGACTGGACTATTCTCCTATCTGGAGACTTCAACTTTCCTTTCGTAGAATGGAAAGAACGAATAGGAGATTGTGGATGTACTTATACATATAAAAAAGAGAGTAATAGTAGTGCAGAAGATAAGAGGCAATTCGAAAAGCTATTAGATATGCTACTAGAATAAACACATTCAACAAATAAATCACCTGCCAACAACGAAAGGAAAAATACTTAGACCTAGTATTTGTGAACGAGATGAATTATGTTAAGAAATAATAGTTTATAATGCGAGTATTTCAGACCATAATGTCATAGAATTAACAGTCCATTCCAAAGCAAGTGAAAACAGAGATAAGCAGAAATGAAAAAGTGGGAAGGATATGGAAAATACAACTTCTACAGTAAAAATATAAAATGGTCAGAAATAAATGAAGAATTAAACAAAGATTGGGATAATATTTTCGTAAGTGATGACATAAAGGTAAATACGGAGATACTATATAAAATATTAGAGAAAATAGTGGATAAATATCCGAAGAAGAAAAGTAAACATCAGTCATGCATACCAAGAGACAGAAGGATCTGTTCCAGAAAATCAGAAAGTGGAAAAAAGGTCTAGCAAAAAAAAAAAAAAAAAAAAAAAATGCATGGAAAGTTATAGAACTAAAAAGTAAGATAGAAAATGCAGAACAAAAGATTATACAATCAAAAGAAAATGAAAAACGGGACTTGGAAGAAAAAACCCTATAAATATCAAGCAAAATCCCAAACTATTATACTCATATGCGAAGAAGATGAATAAAGAAGAATAGAAATAGGCCCTCTAAGAATTGAAGGGAGATTAACGAATGAAAAAAAGGAAATTTGCAACATACTGGCAGAACGATATAAGAGAGAATTCACCCCCTAGAATAGATAATGAAGATAATGATATAGAAGTAAGGGATGAAAATAGTGAATATTTAGCTGACATAGATATTAATGAAGCTGATATTGTGCAGGCTATTAATGAAATTAAAAATGGAGCTGCTGCAGGGCCTGATGGAATTCCTGCTATTTTGTTAAAGAAAGTAGTTCATTCTATCGCAAAGCCACTTGCAATATTATTAAGGCAAAGTGTAGATACAGGCAAGATTTATGATGAGCACAAATTAGCATATATTACCCCTACTTTCAAAGTGGATCAAGACTAGAGGCAAGTAATTATAGGCCTGTGAGTCTAACATCACATATTATGAAAGTGTATGAAAGGGTAATGAAGAAAATATTATGAAACATTTAATAAAAAATAATTTGTTTAATAAAGGACAACATGGTTTCGTACAGGAAAAAGTACACAAACCAACTGTTAGTCCACCGTGAGAACATATTCAAAAATATGAAAAGCGGAAATGAAACAGATGTGGTTTATTTAGACTTTGCAAAAGCTTTTGATAAAGTAGACCATAATATATTAGCGAAGAAAATTAGAAAACACACAATATCGTGGATAAAGTAGGAAGATGGTTAAAAGAATTTTTACACAACAGAAAACAGATAGTTATTGCAAACGACGAGAAATCGGATGAAGCCAAGGTAATATCCGGTGTGCCGCAAGGTACGGTGTTAGCTGCAATACTGTTTGTTATTATGATTGAAGACATAGACATAATGTTAAGGATTCGGTAGTGAGTAGTTTCGCAGATGACACAAGAATAAGTAGAGAAATTACTTGTGATGAAGATAGGAACGCTCTACAAAGAGACCTTAACAAAGTATATGATTGGGCAGAGGTAAATAGGATGGTATTTAACTCTGATAAATTTGAATCAATAAATTATGGAGACAGAGAAAGAAAGCTATATGCATATAAGGGACCTAATAATGAGACAATCACAAATAAGGAAGCAGTTAAAGACCTTGGTGTGATGATGAATAGGAACATGTTATGCAATGATCAAATAGCAACTCTGTTGGCAAAATGTAAAGCAAAAATGGGAATGTTGTTACGGCACTTCAAAACAAGAAAAGCTGAACACATGATTATGCTTTATAAAACATATGTTCGTAGTCCACTTGAATATTGCAATATGATATGGTACCCACACTATCAAAAGGATTATTGCACAAATAGAGAGTGTACAAAGGTCCTTTACAGCTAGAATAGAAGAAGTTAAAGACCTTGACTACTGGGAAAGACTACAATTCTTAAAATTATATAGTCTAGAAAGGAGAAGAGAACGCTACATGATAATTCAGGCATGGAAACAGATAGAAGGAATAGCAGAAAATATCATGGAACTAAAAATATCAGAAAGAGCAAGCAGAGGTAGATTAATAGTGCCCAAAACTATACCAGGAAAAATAAGGAAAGCACACAGGACATTAATCCACTACGCACCAGCATCGATAATGCAGCATCTATTCAATGCGTTGCCAGCTCATCTGAGGAATATATCAGGAGTGAGCGTAGATGTGTTTAAGAATAAGCTCGACAAATATCTAAACTGCATCCCAGACCATCCAAGATTGGAAGATGCAAAATATACCGGAAGATGTACTAGCAACTCTCTGGTAGACATTAGAGGTGCCTCACACTGAGGGACCTGGGGCAACCCGAACAAGATGTAAGGTCTGTAAGGTCTGTAATATCCCGAACATTTGTCAAATCAGTGTCGTTCTAGTTTGAAAAGGGTGTTCAGATTATGTTAATTCATTATTCAGTAGCTACAAGTCGAACAATACTGTCGTTATTGTCGGGATTTCCTCTGATCTAAATTCTATTCATGAAAACGACACACACAAACACATACACACACATGTAATATATGTACGTATATATATATATATATAATATATATATATATATATATATACATATATATATATATAATTATAATCACATCAACTCGTAATTTGTTCACCACACACCACCACAGGTGATAAAATAAGATTCTGGGTGTATGTCCTGACCGGCTTCGACTTTACCTCTAAGTCATTGACGAACAACCAAAGATTCTTTCCAGCGTGTCTTTGGCCCCTAGCTGCAACCCCTTTCGTTCCTTTTACTATACCTCCTTTCATATCGTCTTGCTTCCATCTTACTTTCCACCCTTTCCTAACAATTGATTCATAGCGGAAGTGCGAGGTTTTCCGCCTGTTACACCTTTAAACCCTTATGCTGTCACCTTCCGTTTCAGCGCTGAATGACCTCATAGGTCTAAGTTCTTGGCCTTTGACCTAAATTCTATGTTAAATTTTCTCCTGTGATGGTGGGATATATACACACACACATATATATACATACATACATGCTTACACTGAGGTAAACCTAAATAGGTTGGGTTGGATAGATGGCGTGAAAGACTCATCGGTAAGAAAGACCTAAAATATCCAAAAACAGAGAAAGAGTTGCCAACTGTAGTTATGTCAATATGTCTGTTTGATATTACCAGCGTATTTTTTGTAGACCTACGAATCCTTTATTATAGAGCATCCCTTTTTTCCCATTATGCATTTAGAAGCAAACTTTGGCTTTTTATCGACATGTCACCTACTCCGAATGTTAAGTATATCTTAGTTTAATCAGACCACTGAGCTCTTTAACTTCAAAATAACAAATTCTGGGGACCTACTCCGAGGCGTAGTACTACTACAAACTGTATGGTAAATGTAAAGTAGACGGCCGCACCGAGATACCGTTTATTAATATAATATAGAAGTTGGTGTATATATAATACTTCGATCCCCGATGGGCTGACAAGCCAAAGTAGCAGCACCCTTCAAACTTTGAAACTGCACTTATCTTCCAGCCTCTTGAATCCCGTAAGCATCAATCAATATCGTACTACCCACCGTCTGCGGAGCTACCACTGAATGAAAGAACCAATAACCTTTAAAAGACCAGTCACTGCTCTTAGAGCTTAACCTTGAAAAATGTTATTCATATTTAGAATTGTCCTCAAATGTCAGAATACAAGAATCCTGAAAAAAGGGGGTTGGGGGAATTTTGGAACTTCCATGGGGCAAATGGCACAACAGTGGATTGTTAGCAACACCGTTAGGATGGAGTAATAGCCATGATTATTTAGAACCACTGTTATCCTAGTTGTAGAATTTAATGAAAGAAGTACACAATATTTATTTCGAATACCGTTAACCATGGTTTGGAGATGCATACAATAATGATTGTGTAGTACACCATTTCAAGGATACAGGTGTAGCAGTGATTTATTTACGGCTGTAATTACATTATTACTATAATTTCCTGAACCTCCGTTATCCTTAAGTACAACATCACTGTTGAGACTCAGGCGAGGCTGTATATATACATGAGGCCGGTATGGCGTCTAATGCAAGTACAACAATAATTATGTAGAGCCATCAGGAAAAAAAAAATTAAAAAAAGCCACCAACTGGTGGAAGTACCTTGGACTTCCCAGAACTGCCATTATCTCTTTTACACCCACAAACTGCCGTTTAATTCGCGAGAGCGATGAGGTTACAAGTCGAGTATCAAGAATCAGTTAATCATAGCTGAGAAAACTTTTTCGCATGCAACACGATACTTCCTGTTTAGTTGCGTACCAGTCTTACTTCGTCTGTGCAGTTGTCCTCCTCCGTAATTGCTAGCAACTGTGCAACTGTCTGTGAGAAAGCGAAGTTCTCGCGAAGTTATTGTTGATGTTGTTGTTACTGTTGACAAGGCCTGTCAGAAGCTAATAAGGGCCGAAATTGGCTGAGCAAGTTGGCGAAGTAGCAGACAATATACAGAATCCTTGATTAATCGTTGTAGCCGACAATGAATTGCAAGTTTTTTTTAATGCACTGTAAAGCAACTGCTTAGTCATCCTTAGCTGGTGATTACCCGCTGTTCTTCTTTTTATTTAGTATTAATTGTTGGTCGGAATCGACGATTAATTCACCTCAAAACATCTGATTAATCTTTCTGCTGGCGGTTGAAAACAATGAAGGCGCGCCCTCGAGATAGAAAGATGCACTGAAATTTCTGATTGCTGATTAGATATAATCAACAAGTGAATAACCTGAAAATAATTTATTAATTAGTTTGTTGGAGATTAGAAACAACAGTGTATATTTGTCATCGAACAAAGGACTCATTATCCCAGCAGATAATTGAAATGATTGGCATACTTTGAACCTTGCTTTATCGTTTCCTCGGCTGATTAGCCACTGCATCTGTTATTCATCGTATCGGCTAATTAATCGTGAAGATTCCCGATTAGGCATCATAAACCTTTTACATATCAATCGGCGAGTTAACAGGTCGTGTAGATCTTGGTTTAATGTAGCGACTACAAGCCGTAAATGGCGAAATTGTCCTTGTGTACTATAAATGAGACTAATAAACAAACTCGTCTTGTTGGACGACATTTTATTATTCTTGTTTTGTTTTGTACAGGCTGAATCATGATAATGGTAATTATAATAATAATAATTATTATAAACCCTGTTTCTTTCGTGATTTATAATGAAGCGGTGATAACTAAGGGTGGGATTAGGGGTGAGCGGGGGGGAGAGGTGGGAGACGAGATGCGGGTGGAGATTAATCGGATCATCTCATTCCTCTTTAGGATTAACCTTATCTTCAAATCGATTAAGGCAGAGAGAGAGAGAGAAAGAGAGAGAGAGAGAGAGAGGTTGAAGGTACACGTGACAAGTTGGTTCATGTTCAGCCAACGGAATACTTAAGCCAATGTGTTACATATATTGTAGTACTTTTACTCAATTCTCATAGTTTTGGTCTATATTGATTTTCATATATTTAAAGTTATGCTTATCTTTATCTGTTAAGATTTACTTCTCTGTATACTATGTTTCTTATTCATTGGTAACCTTCTTCAGTCTGCATTACATTTTTCACATAATAATAATAATAATAATAATAATAATAATAATAATAATAATAATAATAATAATAATAATGCGACAGTTCTTTATTCAGAAGGATCGAAGGTCTTATAACTCATTCTAAGGATCTATAACCAGTTTTGTTGCTTTCTTACTTCTTGGAAACCAAATGGACGAGGCTCCTTTGGGCTGCTACCTCAGGCACCAGTTCGAGTCCTCCTTGGCCTTGCAACAGACCTCGCAATTAGGTGCAAGCGGCATTGGGTCTCGATGGGACCTTTAGCAAGCAGCCATTGGCTGGAGAACGAGTACTCAGTGGGGGGAAGAGATCGCGAGAACCTACTTGAATTAAAGATTAATCTATTCATCTGGAATTCAGAGAGAGAGAGAGAGAGAGAGTTTTTGACTTCGATTATGTATGTTAATTTTATTAATTGATTCAGGTCAGGTTTCCTGATTGATCACTTGTTTTGATTCGTTGAGCGCTTAAGTAATTGGCTTTTAATATTTTTTTTCTTTTCTTTTGCGTCGTCGAAAATTTTATCTGATGATTATTGAGCTGCTAATTGACACGTTGGGTACTTGAGAAATTGGGTGTTCGTACTCCATTAACATTTTTTTTTTATCTTTCGTTTCTGGTCGACTGCTCGAGTTTGTTTGGGACGAAATGTAATCGGGAAGGCGTTTATCGAAATGGATTATTATTGTTTAGCCTGGATTATTATTATTATTATTATTTTTATTATTATTATTATTATTTATTTTTTTTTATTTATTTTTTTTTGTCTATCACAGTCCTCCAATTCGACTGGGTGGTATTTATAGTGTGGGGTTCCGGGTTGCATCCTGCCTCCTTGGGAGTCCATCACTTTTCTTACTATGTGCGCCGTTTCTAGGATCACACTCTTCTGCATGAGCCTTGGAGCTACTTCAGCTTCTAGTTTTTCTAGATTCGTTTTCAGGGGATCTTGGGATCGTGCCTAGTGTTCCTATGATTATGGGTACAATTTCCACTGGCATATCCCTTATCCGTCTTAATTCTATTTTCAGGTCTTGATACTTCTCCATTTTTTCCCTCTCTTTCTCTTCAACTCTGGTGTCCCATGGTATTGCGACATCAATGAGTGATACTTTCTTCTTGATTCTGTCAATCAACGTCACTTCTGGTCTATTTGCACATATCACTCTATCCGTTCTGATACCATAGTCCCAGAGGATCTTTGCCTGATCGTTTTCTATCACTCCTTCAGGTTGGTGTTCGTACCACTTATTACTGCAAGGTAGCTGATGTTTCTTGCACAGGCTCCAGTGGAGGGTTTTTGCCACTGAATCATGCCTTTGTTTGTACTGGTTCTGCCCAAGTGCTATTATTATTATTAGGGTATTATTTTATTATTATTCGGAAGGAGGCCTTCTCTGAGGGCTAGCAATGAATACAATAGCTGTTTAAACGGCATTTAATTATATATCTTCAATTCTTCTTATTATCTTTTTCGTCAGCATGTAGCTACATGCTGACGAGAAAAAAAGATATGAAGAATTGAGAAGATCATATATTAAATTGCCGTGAAACAGCTATTATTATTATTATTATTATTATTATTATTATTATTATTATTATTATTAGTATATTTTATATTATTAGTTATTATTATTCATTATTTTGATTATTTAACATGGAAACGCCCTTTAGTTGAATAATAAAATATCAACCTGGATGGAGTTATTAATTATTATTATTATTTTATTATTATTTTTTATTATTATTATTATTATTATTATTATTATTATTTATTATTATGACTTAATGCACACTGAAACAGAAAAAGAAGGCGATATAGTAAACACTGATAAAAAGCGGAATAAAAATGGCAGCTGTATCAAAGATTTTTAATGAAGGTATTTGTGTAAGGCGTATACTGATATTCATTTCTGATTTTACTGATTAAACAGCAACAATTAAATATATTTCAAGCTTGGCTACACATACATACATACATACATACATACATTTCTCACCTGTGAGCTATGTTCTGTATAAGGCTGTTACTCCAGAGAAAAGCAAAACACACAGTGACTACTACAGGTAGTTTATGATAGCAAATAAGCAAAAGAAAAAAAAAAAG
>NC_087205.1:4969991-5002491 GCF_015104395.2 Macrobrachium nipponense | reverse complement strand
CTCTCTCTCTCTCTCTCTCTCTCAACCCCTTGGTAATTAAAACCTACGTTTATACTCGTTTCTTTCTCTTCTACGTTAACTCTTTTCTTTCTCTACTATGTTTTCTAAACCCTGTTGGTATTTGAAGGCATTAGATTGCCAGTCCCTTTGGCCTCTGCAATAAAAAGAAAGCACGATAAATGTTAGTGATGTAACGAAAAAAAAATCTACATCCGACCAGTCTGAAAATTCAATTCTGTCCGACGTTTAAGAGCTGCAGAATGAAAAATGCGAAAATGAATAAAGGTGACGAGAAGCAGGGCACCCATTCACCAAAAGGAGATGTGACTCATGTAAACAATATTCATAAATTGGACGCGACTGCAAGGGCACTTCTTATGAAAACTGGCAACTCGTAAAAATCACCTGATAGCCATCTTTTAATTCTCCGGCAAGGACTCTTAAATGCGCCATGTTTAACGCTGTTGATTTTTGCTTTTCTAAATGCCACTGGAAAGAGAGAGTGAGGGGGGGAGGGAGCAGTGGGTTGGGTGATCGCAAATAATTAAAAAAAGAAAAAAAAGTCGCTGGAGAGATGAGAGAACAGTGCTATGGAAAAACGCCGGAGAAAAATTGAATGCAGTGAATATAAACACCGGAGAGAGAGAGAGAGAGAGAGAGAGAGCGCAGTACGATAATTGAAAACATTGGGAGCGGCGAAAGAGAATTGCAGTGAAGCACTGGATGTAGAGAAAAACACTAATATGAAAAAAAAAAAAGCAGGAAAGCGTATCATGATTAAAAAAACAAACTCACAAAAGGGAGAGATACAGATAAAGCAAAGCTCTAAAAAAGTTAATAAAAAAAATCACTGGAGAGACGTAGAGAGACACCAACGTTATGAGAGAGATAGAGAGAAAAAAAGCGTAAGTTAATTCGCTTGTCACTTCTGACATTTTATGCTAATTGCTTATTCGTAGTGTTGAACTCCTTGCCAAATAGTTTCTTTTTTCCCGGTGCTTCTAATATGACAAGGGTGTTAAATTTATGGCGGTTTAAGCAGCATAAGGGATGAAATGCGCGACCGTGTTTGCCGACTTGTTTCTTTCCTGCCTCTGCGTCGAGATAACAGATGAACTTTACTTGGCGTCTCCTTAATTTTCGCAGACGCAGATAATCCTAATTGGTGTGATGCTAACGGCTAATATGCCTTAAAGGACAACCTATTTTGCACTTCTTGCAGTCGTTCCGTGTCAATCAGATTGCTAAAACCTTCACCTTTACAGCGTCGAGTGTTGTTATCGTTAGGAAATGGAACTTACTTCTCTTATAGGAAGACGTCTCATTGCTAGAATGTACAAAAAAAAAGTAATAGGATTCGATCCTTCAGAATTCTGAATCAGCTTATTAGAATCGAAACGCTATCATTATGATAATAATGAGATATAGTTTCATAAAGTAGACACCACCATCATTATCAACACAAGTCCGAAAAAGATGAAAAGAAAAAAAAGATAGCCGATTATTTTCCTGGACTTGCACTCCATCGTTATCATGAGAGAAAAGGTCCTCTTAGGATTGACATCAACAGAAGTTTTTGAACTGAGTCAAGGCAGTAAAATTGCACCTCTCTCCTGCGATTGTAGATGGCGTGGGCG
Organism: Macrobrachium nipponense; assembly: GCF_015104395.2. Classification (NCBI taxonomy): domain Eukaryota; kingdom Metazoa; phylum Arthropoda; class Malacostraca; order Decapoda; family Palaemonidae; genus Macrobrachium; species Macrobrachium nipponense. The sequence continues at coordinate 5,000,854 of NC_087205.1, read as the reverse complement.
ATATGATAGAACTCAGATTACACTTTAACATCAAATAAAGTCTCTAAATAAAGTCTCCACATTTTGTTTGGGCGTCGACCCAATAAGCTCGCGAAAGAGACGCCTAGGTTCACTTCCAATTTTCATATCTGCGTTTTCAGTTATTTATTTATTTATTTTGCTTACGTTTTGTTTTTCATACGTCAGTTGTTTCACTGGTGTTGGAGACTTCTGTATATATGTGTTTAGAGGAGAATCATGCGCTCTTTTTAATTACACTGATTAAATAGATATAGTAAGATGAATGTATACAATTGATGATTAATGTATTCCAACACTATGTAATGTATTGTATGTGCCAATACACACACGCACGCATATATATATATATATATATATATATATATATATATATATATATATATATATACATACATATACAGAGAGAGAGAGAGAAATATTATATATATACAAATTTCTCCAGACAACTGGTCGGCATTAAACAAGATATATCCTAAACCAATAGTTAGTCCGAATTGCACTACTGCATTATATCTGAGGGAAGAGGAATGCAGTGGGCAAACTAACGTACGAACACACTCATACGCTTACGTCTATGCAAACTGGTTTTTCATTTGCGAGAGTCGCCGATCTAACCAGAAAGCCAGAGTGACTGACAGCCCAGTTAAAAACGACGGAGAGAGAGAGAGAGAGAGAGAGAGAGAGAGAGAGAGAGAGAGAGCTATAGAGCGAGAAACTATCTAGATAGAAACAATCCTTTTATTAATATTTTTATTATTGCAATATCTGAGAGAGAGAGAGAGAAACTATCTAGTTAGAAACAATCCTTTTGTTGATATTTTTAGTATTGCAATACCTGAGAGAGAGAGAGAAGAGAAGAGGAGAGAGAGAGAGAGAGAGAGAGAGAGAGAGAGAGAGAGAGAGAGAGACTAAAAAAAAGTACACCCTAACTAGAGGACTATGAGAAATCTCCAGCGAGCCTCCAAAAATAGGCGTGGCTGGCAGTTTAATTTTCTTGCATTATTGAAGAAACAAACAGGGTGAAATTAAGCGTAGCTAAAGGGGCCAGTTTATCATAAGTACTCTGACCTCTAGGGTAATTTGTTTTATCTGTTTGTTTATTGATTGTTATTAATATTGGAATGTCCTGTCAGTGAATGCACACTAACAAACTGAAATTATTACGCAGACTTAGACTTTTTTTGTGGTTTATTGTCAGGTATTGCAAACTAAAGCACACACACACATATATATATGCATATATATATATATATATATATATATATATATATGTATATATATATATATATATATATATTATATATATCAACACAACTCGTACTGATGTATTCATTTGCCTTTTTTTTTTATCGTTCAACCGTATTTGTGCAGATGAGGAAAAAAAATTTTTTTTTCAAATATTCTCTTCGTTTTGTTTTTTTATCAACCGTCTCAAGGGTTACCGAACATTTTTATTTATTTTTTTATTGTAATTTTTTTTCAAACCTCAGAGGGCGTCCTGAACATTGACCATTAAGGTGGTTTCTTCACGCCACGGACCTCCTCTGTTAGTCGGGATGGATAACCTCGAAGGGTGATGCCAGAATGGGTATGGAAATAAGGTATAGGGGATACAGTTACACCCAGATCTTAAAAAGGAGCTTCATGCATGAGGGGGCATGTGGTGATTGAAACTATGCCCAGGAAATGGGCACGAATCCGGCGGGGTCGAAATATGCCTTTTGGGTGTGTCCTGTCTCCCTTGTAATTGCATTCTGCTATTATTCACTCACACTGCTGGCTTCTCGGGCCTCATTGGGATGCATTGCCTCGCACTCTCTGGAATGGTGATGTCTTTTGTTTTTGTTGTCGTTGTTGAGGATGCTGATGTTTATGTTGTTCAAATTATTATTTGAAAATTATTTTTGTGAACTGATTTGTGCCCCCATACTGTTATTATTATTATTATTATTATTATTATTATTATTATTATTATTATTATTATTATTATTATTGGAGAAGCAAATCCACAGTTATGTAAATGTACATATATTTAAATTTAAAAACAGAAAGGATAGCTTTCGGGAATCTGTTTGAAGACTCGTGCTATTTTGAGGATTTTTTAATTATTATTATTATTATTATTATTATTATTATTATTATTATTAATTATTCATAAAAATCTCATAAAAGCATGGGTCACTAAATTGGTGAAGAAGCACACAATGGTGTAAATGGATTTCTTCATCATCATCATCATCATCATCATCATCATCATCATCATCATCATCATCATCATTATTATTATTATTATTATTATTATTATTATTATATTATTATTATTATTATTATTACTCAGTCTTGTTTCTAAATGATCGAGTCGCAAGGTCATTGACTTGCAAAACGAGTCTCGGAGAAGAAAATGCCCCTGAATGTCAACGAATAAGAATGCTAAATAAAAGAAAAGTTGAAAAAAATCAATATGAGAAAAAAATTGCAGAGGCCACCAAATAAGAAAATAATGGGAGAACAGAATTGTTCAGGGACTCCGTGAGGTCTAAGATATAATTAGAAGCATGTCCGAGGCAGAACTCAAGGACACGCGCAATTTAATCCTTTTGAGAAAGTCGCCGATAATTTTTTCGGAGAAACAAACGACACTGGACTGAATGTCGCGTGATTGCGTGGTCAGCGTGATTTGGTGGAATTTTTTTTTATTTGCTTTTCTTACGAGAATAGACAGCGATATATATATATATATATATATATATATATATATATATATATATATATATATATATATATATATATATATATATATATATATTTATACACAACACAAACACACACACACAAATGTATAAATATGTACGTACGTATGTATATACGTATGTATTGATACACAAACACACAGATACATACAACACACACACACACACCACACACATATATATATATATATATATAATATATATATATATATATATATGTGTGTGTGTGTGTGTGTGTGTGTGTGTAAGGCAGTAAAATAGTAAACTAAGCTAAATCGCAATATATATCCTTTAAACGAAAGGTATGGAGGTGACTATAAACTCTGTAACTGCAGTCTATCCCATTCTATTTATATTTTCTGTGCCTCTCTCTCTCTCTCTCTCTCTCTCTCTCTCTCTCTCTCTCTCCAATATTTTTATATAAAATATTATATATAAATTGGTTAGAAAATAGTGGAAAAATAATACCGAAGAAGAAAAGTAAACATCATTCATGCATACCAAGAGACAGAAGGATCTTGTTCCAGAAAATCAGAAAGTGGAAAAAAGGTCTTGCAAAAGAAAAAAATGCATGGAAAGTTATAGAACTAAAAAGTAAGATAGAAAATGCAGAACAAAAGATTATACAATCAAAAGAAAATGAAAAACGGGACTTGGAAGAAAAAACCCTATTAAATATCAAGCAAAACCCCAAACTATTATACTCATATGCGAAGAAGATGAATAAAAGAAGAATAGAAATAGGCCCTCTGAGAATTGAAGGAGATTAACGAATGAAAAAAAAAAAAAGGAAATTTGCAACATTACTGGCAGAACGATATAAGAGAGAATTCACCCCTAGAATAGATAATGAAGATAATGATATAGAAGTAAGGGATGAAAATAGTGAATATTTAGCTGACATAGATATTAATGAAGCTGATATTGTGCAGGCTATTAATGAAATTAAAAATGGAGCTGCTGCAGGGCCTGATGGAATTCCTGCTATTTTGTTAAAGAAAGTAGTTCATTCTATCGCAAAGCCACTTGCAATATTATTAAGACAAAGTGTAGATACAGGCAAGATTTATGATGAGCACCAATTAGCATATATTACCCCTACTTTCAAAAGTGGATCAAGACTAGAGGCAAGTAATTATAGGCCTGTGAGTCTAACATCACATATTATGAAAGTGTATGAAAGGGTAATGAAGAAAAATATTATGAAACATTTAATAAAAAATAATTTGTTTAATAAAGGACAACATTGGTTTCGTACCCGGAAAAAGTACACAAACCCAACTGTTAGTCCACCGTGAGAACATATTCAAAAATATGAAAAGCGGAAATGAAACAGATGTGGTTTATTTAGACTTTGCAAAAGCTTTTGATAAAGTAGACCATAATATATTTGCGAAGAAAATTAGAAAACACAATATCGTGGATAAAGTAGGAAGATGGTTAAAAGAATTTTTACACAACAGAAAACAGATAGTTATTGCAAACGACGAGAAATCGGATGAACCAAGTAAGGTAATATCCGGTGTGCCGCAAGGTACGGTGTTAGCTGCAATACTGTTTGTTATTATGATTGAAGGACATAGACAATAATGTTAAGGATTCGTAGTGAGTAGTTTTTCGCAGCATGACACAAGAATAAGTAGAGAAATTACTTGTGATGAAGATAGGAACGCTCTACAAAGAGACCTTAACAAAGTATATGATTGGGCAGAGGTAAATAGGATGGTATTTAACTCTGATAAATTTGAATCAATAAATTATGGAGACAGAGAAAGAAAGCTATATGCATATAAGGGACCTAATAATGAGACCATCACAAAATAAGGAAGCAGTTAAAGACCTTGGTGTGATGATGAATAGGAACATGTTATGCAATGATCAAATAGCAACTCTGTTGGCAAAATGTAAAGCAAAAATGGGAATGTTGTTACGGCACTTCAAAACAAGAAAAGCTGAACACATGATTATGCTTTATAAAACATATGTTCGTAGTCCACTTGAATATTGCAATATGATATGGTACCCACACTATCAAAAGGATATTGCACAAATAGAGAGTGTACAAAGGTCCTTTACAGCTAGAATAGAAGAAGTTAAGGACCTAGACTACTGGGAAAGACTACAATTCTTAAAATTATATAGTCTAGAAAGGAGAAGAGAACGCTACATGATAATTCAGGCATGGAAACAGATAGAAGGAATAGCAGAAAATATCATGGAACTAAAAATATCAGAAAGAGCAAGCAGAGGTAGATTAATAGTTTGCCCAAAAACTATACCAGGAAAAATAAGGAAAGCACATCAGGACATTAATCCACTACGCACCAGCATCGATAATGCAGCGTCTATTCAATCTGCGTTGCCAGCTCATCTGAGGAATATATCAGGAGTGAGCGTAGATGTGTTTTAAGAATAAGCTCGACAAATATCTAAACTGCATCCCAGACCATCCAAGATTGGAAGATGCAAAATATACCGGAAGATGTACTAGCAACTCTCTGGTAGACATTAGAGGTGCCTCACACTGAGGGACCTGGGGCAACCCGAACAAGATGTAAGGTCTGTAAGGTCTCTCTGAATTCTATTGTATGTTGGTCTCTTTCACTTTGTGTCACTAATAGATTCATACTCCTCGTTGTCTTTTCTTTCATGGTCAATTTGTTTCCAAAGGTTCATTTTTCTTTCCCATCTTAACTTCCTGTTTCAATTTCCATTTTTTCCACAACTAACTATTTTATTTTTTTACTCTCTCTCTCTCTCTCTCTCTCTCTCTCTCTCTCTCTCTCTCTCTCTCTCATTTACATAGTTTAAAAATGACGACGGGAACGAAGTTCACTTATGAAAATATGAGTTAATCGCAAAGAAATAAAATAAATAACAAAATATGATCATCATAAAAGGATAATATTAAATGTTTGTCTGTCTAAAGCCCAGAGAAAAGAGGAAGGCTGATCGTGAGATTAGCTGTCTGACGCTGAAGGAAATGGGTTACAATGAGCACTGAAACCCATCAGAAGAAGGTAAAATCAGACCCTGAACAAATTGTTGGTTAATCGTTCATTACCGAGTGATAAAAATTTTGCCCTGACTGTATCGGCAAATGAAATGGTATGTACAGATGATGTACTATATATATACATATATATATATATATATATATATAATATATATATATATATATATATATATATATATATACACACACACAAACGTATATATAATTTTTCCTATCCTGTTGAATGCATCTTTATATTTCGTATGTTTTTTTTTTTTTTATAGCAAATTTACATATCCCTATGAATACATCTCACTGACTTCCAGCTTCACCTATTCCCCTGTACCAGCGGAGTCTTCTTTCACCTCCCCTCTTCTCACTTTCTTCCATTTGCGAATTTTTACGTTATCGTCTTTCATCTTTCTTCGTCCATTTTTATACTCCGTCTTCGTGTTTTATTTTTCTCGGGTCTCGTTTAATTTGTTATATGTTGATTATTCTCGTCACTCTGCTTTTCATTTTTGTCACTATTGATAATAATAATAATAATAATAATAATAATAATAATAATAATAATAATAATAATAATAATAATATAAATATATAACAATAGATACACATAATACATACATACATACATACATACATACTACATACATACATACATATACACACTCTTATCCTGTTCGTAATGGTTCTACTATTGGGCAGACGAACCTGCCTGCAATTGTCTTGTCACAATTCGTTAAAACAATATATGTCGATGGGCAGTGGGCATTCATGTCTGTCTAACGAAGATTGAATAATCCTCTCACGCCAGGTAGCACCGAGGTGAAAGGGCAATTCGACGATTGTATATAGAAAATATTGGTTTTGTAAATATATATAGATATATATATATATATATATATATATATATATATATATATTGTAGAATTATTTTATAATTTAATTTCTGTCTCTTTTCAGGTAAGGTGCATTAATTGAAGGGCGAGAACATTCATATTGATGGTCATAAAAGGTCGGTGTTCATATATCTTTGTCTAGGCAACAAACTTTTATTATACGATTACGATTTAGTTTTTCTTATGAATGTGAAAGAGGAAGAGAGAGAGAGAGAGAGAGAGAGAGAGAGAGAGAGAGAGAGAGAGAGAGAGAGAGAGAGAGTTCGGCTGGAAGATGTGACTGAATATTATTGTGTAAATAAATGTGATGTGTTTCATAATGAGATATGTATATATAAATACATATATAGATGTAGATATATGATGTATATGTCTTTGTATGTATTTACATACGCATCTTTATTTATAAAAATAATACATAAGAAGAGAGAGAGAGAGAGAGAGAGAGAGACGCAATGTTAATAAATTGACAGTTTGGTAGGCATATCCATTAAGTGGCGTTACAATTTTAGATTGCAATATTCCATATCACATGTTATGAATGAACAAATTTCTTTTTTTTTCTTTTTTAAAGCAGGCCTCTTTCCAACGATTCCTTTTTTCCGCGAAAAAGTAATTCAATTCGAATTAAAATCTCATTATCTTATTAAAACTTTTTAGTTCCGGGCTAATTGCTGTTGTAATTAGAGTTGGTATTGGTATTTAAACTCGCCTAATTATCATTCTTGATAAAACTAATTAGAATGGAAGAAAATGGTTTTTGAAGTCTGTACCCGGCCATGAGGACATTAAGCAGGATTTAGTGCTAAATAGGATGCGCAATGTTGCAAATATTTTTGCATTGTTATCACCCTCTCTCTCTCTCTCTCTCTCTCTCTCTCTCTCTCTCTCTCTCTCTTTATTTAACCTCTCTCTCTCTCTCTCTCTTACTTTACCTCTCTTTTTCTCGCTTTCCCCAACTCTTCCCCTTTATTCGAGCAGCCTCTCTCCCTCTCTCATCAGTTTTTCCTATCTTCCTCTCATCAATTTCTCATATCTCTCTTTAACTCACATCTTTTTCACCGGTTCCTCTCTTCCTCTCTTAGCTCCCTTTCGCCAACTTCTGTGTGTGTGAATGTGTGTGTATGTGTGTGCGTTCGCGCGCGTGTGTTAAACCTCGCCTCACCTCTCTTAATCTGAACATCCTTTTGCTGTTATCACCCATCCTTTCTTACTCTAATCTAAATATCTGTTTTTTCCTCCGTCTCCCACTGCCTCTTCCCTCCCCCTCCCCCCTCGTCTTACCTCTTCCCGCAGCCCCTCCTCCTCCTCCTCCTCCTCCTCCTCCTCCTCCTCCGTATCATGGAACTTGAAACGTATCTTCGGAGGGACTTCAGCTCAGATAATTGCCGCCCGCTTAGTAGCCAGGATTCTGGCCGCGCCCTTGATGTCTCGTTACTCCACCCTTGTTCAAACGCCTTCGATGTTCCTTGTCCTTTATGCTGAAGTGTTCTCCTTTGTGTTGCGCGAAGCCTTAGATGGGTCCACAGGTCCCCCTGCCTTTTTTTTTTTTTTCTTTTTTTTTTATACATTCTCAAATTAATTCTCGCATTGTGGCTCGAGTGCTTTGCTATCATTGGGTTGTCGTCTTTTGTCCCCCAATGATGAGGCAGGCTTTCCTGAGCCGAGTCTTAAGAAGCGGTATATTAAATAGCAAATAGTCTAGAGTTCTTTAAACAGCTGAAAGGCTAGATGCGCGCGCGACCGTTACAGACCGCAAAAAACAAAAATAAATAAATAAAAAAATAAAATCTTGTAGTATTCCGTGAATTTTTCTGATGTTGAATACACGAATATACACAAAAACGCACATGCCATGTTAGCCTCACAGGCCTCATTGTGACCTATGATGCTCCTGAGGTCTGCTGATTTTTGCGACGAAATTACGATTCCCGTGTCATTTTCATGCTAGAAGTACCTTCTTAGCCTTGCAGAAAGACCTGTAGTAAGTAGATTTTTTACGGGCCGTTTAAAACTTCACTCGCAACGCATATACGTCTCATTTAAATAAAGTTTTGCTGCCGAACTTCTCACGCCTATAAAACTTCACTCTCAAAGCCTCGTCTACATCTCATTTTGGAAACACAGAATCCTGGCAGCCCTTTCACGGCAGCGAACGACCGAGACACGCATAAGATTTCTGTCGCTCGGGATATTGTAAATATCCGTCTTGGCGGTGTGATTTATGCTCCGAGTTTTTCCAGCTTCGATGATACATTTGTTACGTATTCAACCTTTTTTTTTTTTCCTCAAGGACCCGTATAGAGATTACCTTCTTTTTTTCATTTAGTTTTTTTTTTCTTTTTCTTGAGTTGTAAACATTTGCATTTATGTCCGCGGATGGGTGGAAAAGCCGTCGGTTGCTCTTTGTTGTTTGGTATTTGTAAGGTCTTTATGTTTAAATGACCAGTCATTGTTTTTTTTTATTTATTTATTTTTTGTACACGCGAGGCTTGTATGTTTATGTTTTGGTTTTCATACCAAGGTCCAAGTCCTTGAATGGTCGTAAAAGTTATAATGTGCCACGAATCTCTCTCTCTCTCTCTCTCTCTCTCTCTCTCTCTCTCTCTCTCTCTCTCTCTCTCTCTATTGACGAAAAACAAATCACATGTCATAACTGTATAAATTTCTTTCCTTATCGATAACGATGATATAAGCGCAACTACTTATGTATATATAAATTGGTTGCAAGAAGTATAGGATATTATTCCGTTACACCAGAGGTTGGATAAAATGTTGATAAAAAACAATATGAATATGGATATTACAATTGATTTTCGTGACGACTGGTCGTTTCTAGAATTCCGTTCTTCTGAATGGCTGGGTCCCGTTCGCAGCTTAGCTTGTCTGATCAGAGAAATTAAGAAATGTTAACTTTGGTTAGTGCTAGGATGGGTGACCGTAAATATATACCGTAAAGTCAAACGTTTGCTATTCCGCTGGTCTTCGAATCGGTGAAATTACGAAGGATGCTGTAACTAGTCACAGGTGCAAGACCATGGAGGGATACCACCTCCATAAAAAAATAAACGGTGTTTATAAACTTGCAATAAGTTTTAGGAGTCTGATGTGAGCAGCAGTGAATTGTACGATATATATAAAAAAATACCAGTTTCACTTTGGACCTGGCCCATATAACCCACCCCTCTTAAAATTTTATTATAGTACTTTATATACATAAAGTTTTGAGCTATCTAGAGGACAGGCAACCGTTGTAAACAGACACCTTATTGCCTTTGGTGACAAAAGGTTAAAAAATTTTTTGTTGTAGCTGAAGCAAACAAGCCCTTGTATACGTTGTTTTACTCTGGCCTTGATGTGGAATAAATTAAGTGGTTAATTAACATTAAATCAGGAAACTGTTCATCTGAAAGGTATAACTATCACAATTATTGGTCTCTATTTTATAACGTTACTTTTAAAAGTTCAGACATAAGCAAGGCTACGATAAGTTTTTTTTTTTTTACTTATGACAGGGTAAGATTTTTTTTTAAATCACGAATTAAGATTATTAAGGTTATTTCCACATGAAGACTTTCGGTAACAGTATTCTATATAAAGATTGAATGAATTAGGGCTTAGCAGGTAAGTATTAAAGTAATTTTTAAAATGATCAATCAAAGTAACAGTTTTCAAAACTAAACAGTAGACTATGTAAGTTGCCTATATTCAGTATCATAGATCTACACAAACTAAAAGGTCAGACAAAACGCTCTTCCTTGGCATCTCGCAAATAAAAAGATATTAATAAAAAAAAATATCTAGTTCAGTGTTCATATCCACTTCATAATCTAAGATATTCTTCAGCGACTCTTATTATTTATTGTTAAATTCACCTCAGTACATGGTGTGCCTAATTGTTCATTTGGACTGAAGATGAACGTTTTTTATTCTTGTGGACATCTTAGAACCATATATTCTCGCGATAGAGAGTTTTTCTCAAATATTCTTCTTTGCCACATAACCAACAACTCTACAGATTTTCGCTGAAATCCATCCGTAACCTTCCGAGGCATCGCGTGGACAAACAGACAAGGCTGAATGTATAAACTCCATCCCACATCGTCTCGAGGTTAATTAAGAAACTTTTCGCACGCTATCATCCCTGTGTATCAAGGGACTGTCCTTACAAGTTTCTTTGCTTTGTCACTCATCCCACAAGGTCAGCCGGACTCTGAATGACGCTGGAGAAACACGAACATGTCTGACTGCATTGAACATCAGAATGTTCGAGCAGCTCTACGTTTTCCGTCCCCCTCCCATCATCAAATACAGATCTTCCACCTCTTCCCCTTCCCTTCACCCCTGTTGGATTAATCCAATACAAGTCGTACACTTCTTCCCCCTCCCTCTCTACCACTTCTTCTTTTTCTTTCGTATCAGACGAATGAGCGAAAGCGAATAATTTATTCCTGTGGACAGGGGATGGCAGGTCGAAGCGGACATTAGTTACAGTTGGAAATGTGATACAGTAACTACATGTTTTCGTTTTTTTACATTCTTTTTCTATTTTATTGTAAAAAATAGGTGTTGCCTATATTTACAAAACTCCTGTAGTACAGGGTCCATTGTTGTAACTCTTCGAGAATATTCTAAATGTGAAAGAGGACAGCTGCTAAATTCAGTTCGTTTGCTTTATATTTGCAAAAACCTACAAACGTATTAATACATACGAACACACACACACACACACACACACACACACACACACACACATATATATATGTTATATATATATATTATATAGATAAATATATATATATATAAATAAACATACACAAATACTGCTGTCGCGAAGGTGACAACGGTTTGTTTGTGTTGGTGCATGCGAAAGAAATTCAGTTAAATGAATGTCTTATCTCCTTTTTGTTTTGTTTTGCTCATCGGATATGCGCGGTGCCCTTTTCGGGGAGACGTTACGTCTTTATATTCGTATCATTAGATTTTAATTGGTTTTTATGGTTCATTCGTTATGGTTACCACGTTGGTGGTACGGCGGGGATTTGCTTCACTTTGGTTTGTTCATTTGTCTGTACAGGTGAGACGTTGAAGTCAGTTCTGCGTGAAAAGGAATGGAGAGAGAGAGAGAGAGAGAGAGAGAGAGGATTGAGAGAGAGAGAGAGAGAGAGAGAGAGAGAGAGATATGATGATTATGATGATGATGATGATGAACTGGTAGAAAAGTTGAAGTCGTTAATGCTAAGTACATCATGAGAGAGAGAGAGAAGAGAGAGAGAGAGAGAGAGAGGTTTAGGATGTCTCAAAGACTTTTTTGTCCATCCGAGGAGACATCGTGTGCTCACTGTGTTCTAATGATTTTATCTAGCTTTCTTTTAAACTCTTCCACGCTGTTGCTGTTTAAAACTTCTGGTGGCAGTTTATTCCATGTGTCACATATCTTGTATGTGAAGAAGTTCCCGCAATGAGATGTGCTGTATCTCTTCAGCCTTAGTTTCCATCCATTATTTCTTGATTGGTTTTCGTTTAACGTAAATAGGTTACTGTCTACTTTTGTTATTTTGAGTGTTTCTATTAGTTGTCCTCGCAATCGTCGTGTTTCTAAGCCGTACATGTTCAGGAGCTCTAGACGTCTTTGGTAACCTATTTGCCTAATGGATGGAATTAACTTTGTGTCTCTTGCTTGTTCCCCTTCTAATCTATTTACATCCTCTCTTAGCGTTGGTGACCAAAACTTTACTGCATATTCAAGATGAGGTCTATTGATGTGTAGAGCTGCAGCACTGTTTCCTTGTTACTGTATTTGAACTGCCTCATTATGTATCCCAATAGTTTCTGTGCCTTTTTTTCAGCTATTATCCACTGTTTTGTGGATTTTAAGTACTTGGTAATAATACATCCAAGGTCCTCGTCTTGTTCTACACTATTTATGTCATTCCCAAGCAGCATGTAGTTGGCATGAGGATTGTTTGTAAAACTTTACCTTTATCCACTTTAAAGGGCATTTGCCATTTTTTTTACCACTCCAATTTTCTTTAGATCATTTCTTAAACTTTCTACTGTCTCTGGAGAGAGAGAGAGAGAGAGAGAGAGAGAGAGAGAGAGAGAGAGAGAGAGAGAGAGAGAGAGAAGGTTTGAGATTATGATGACTTTTTTTAGTGGCAAAATTGCATATCATCGGAGAGATAGAGAAAGAATGATAGAAGAGCGCTGTAGTTGTAAATGGGCGGAGTTGTTTTGCGGGTGGGGGGAGAGAGTGAGAGAGAAGGCGAGGAATTCCTGAGAGAGAGAGAGATAAAGGTACAGGGAAGAAAGTCTCCAACAGAAATGGAAACAAACTAACGACCACCGGGGGCCACACACACACACACACACACACACACACACACAAACAAACCAAGACAGAGAATCGGCAAACACGAGGGTTTTTGTCGGAGCGTCTGATGTCTCTCATGCATGTCACCAACGTCAATATGGTCGAGTTTGTCCTCCTTGAAAGAAGAAAGACGGATGACCGGAGAAGATATTATGGGGGTGGGAGGAAATGGCTGGCGGATGGGGAGGGGGGGGCGGTTGGATAGTTGGCGAAGAAATGACAAAGCTCTTTGGGGAGTATTTGTGCGCGATGGGGGCGGTGGTGGGCGTTGAAAGGGCAAAGATCTTTTCCTAGCCGGAAATGTCCTGTGATTTTTAACAAAACTAATCTAAGGCATATTGTTAAACTTCAACGGTTACGAGACTTTTTTTTCTCTCCTATTCGAGAGAATGTTTATATATATATATATATATATATATAATTATAATATATATATATATATACCAAACATACAGTACAATACATACATACATACATATATACACACACACAGAGGAAATTTTTCATATTCAAGTTTATGGAGTAGGCGTGACTACGTACATAAGACTTACATAATACATCATAATTCTCACAAGGAAGACTTACTTTTTAAAACAGCAACCCCCCCCCAGAAAGCACGTCAGTCAGTTTATATTTCCTTTTATCCATGAGAAAAAAAAAAAATGGTTAAAAATTACTTAAAGTCAAGGACTCAAGGGTCAGTAAAAGTTTTAACCCCCGGCCCCTTTGTGTTTACATACTTTCAGAAAAAAATAAGATAAGGGCACTGCTAATGAGTTACGCTGGTCTTTGTATAAGGGGATGATGATGTTCTGTACATTCTCTTTCGCATTTTATTTATTTATTTTTCTTTTTTGAACGGCAGAACGGTTCATGATCCTTGCTACCGTATCATCATTATATAACTTTAGACTTTATCAAATGGCATGATACTGATAATATTCTTTATACAGTAAACGAACAGACACATATGTAAATATAAGATATATATATATATATATATATATATATATATATATATATATATATATATATATATATATATGTGTGTGTGTGTATGAAGAGAGAGAGAGAGAGAGAGAGAGAGAGAGAGAGAGACCTTACCTTACAGACCTTACATCTTGTTCGGGTTGCCCCAGGTCCCTCAGTGTGAGGCACCTCTAATGTCTACCAGAGAGTTGCTAGTACATCTTCCGGTATATTTTGCATCTTCCAATCTTGGATGGTCTGGGATGCAGTTTAGATATTTGTCGAGCTTATTCTTAAACACATCTACGCTCACTCCTGATATATTCCTCAGATGAGCTGGCAACGCATTGAATAGACGCTGCATTATCGATGCTGGTGCGTAGTGGATTAATGTCCTGTGTGCTTTCCTTATTTTTCCTGGTATATTTTTGGGCACTATTAATCTACCTCTGCTTGCTCTTTCTGATATTTTTAGTTCCATGATATTTTCTGCTATTCCTTCTATCTGTTTCCATGCCTGAATTATCATGTAGCGTTCTCTTCTCCTTTCCAGACTATATAATTTTAAGAATTGTAGTCTTTCCCAGTAGTCTAGGTCCTTAACTTCTTCTATTCTAGCTGTAAAGGACCTTTGTACACTCTCTATTTGTGCAATATCCTTTTGATAGTGTGGGTACCATATCATATTGCAATATTCAAGTGGACTACGAACATATGTTTTATAAAGCATAATCATGTGTTCACTTTTCTTGTTTTGAAGTGCCGTAACAACATTCCCATTTTTGCTTTACATTTTGCCAACAGAGTTGCTATTTGATCATTGCATAACATGTTCCTATTCATCATCACACCAAGGTCTTTAACTGCTTCCTTATTTGTGATGGTCTCATTATTAGGTCCCTTATATGCATATAGCTTTCTTTCTCTGTCTCCATAATTTATTGATTCAAATTTATCAGAGTAAATACCATCCTATTTACCTCTGCCCAATCATATACTTTGTTAAGGTCTCTTTGTAGAGCGTTCCTATCTTCATCACAAGTAATTTCTCTACTTATTCTTGTGTCATCTGCGAAACTACTCACTACCGAATCCTTAACATTATTGTCTATGTCTTCAATCATAATAACAAACAGTATTGCAGCTAACACCGTACCTTGCGGCACACCGGATATTACCTTGGCTTCATCCGATTTCTCGTCGTTTGCAATAACTATCTGTTTTCTGTTGTGTAAAAATTCTTTTAACCATCTTCCTACTTTATCCACGATATTATGTTTTCTAATTTTCTTCGCTAATATATTATGGTCTACTTTATCAAAAGCTTTTGCAAAGTCTAAATAAACCACATCTGTTCATTTCCGCTTTTCATATTTTTGAATATGTTTTCACGGTGGTACTAACAGTTGGGTTTGTGTACTTTTTTCCGGGTGTACGAAACCATGTTGTCCTTTATTAAACAAATTATTTTTTTATTAAATGTTTCATAATATTTTTCTTCATTACCCTTTCATACACTTTCATTATATGTGATGTTAGACTCACAGGCCTATAATTACTTGCCTCTAGTCTTGATCCACTTTTGAAAGTAGGGTAATATACGCTAATTTGTGCTCAATCATAAATCTTGCCTGTATCTACACTTTGTCTTAATAATATTGCAAGTGGCTTTGCGATAGAATGAACTACTTTCTTTAACAAAATAGCAGAATTCCATCAGGCCCTGCAGCAGCTCCATTTTTAATTTCATTAATAGCCTGCACAATATCAGCTTCATTAATATCTATGTCAGCTAAATATTCACTATTTTCATCCCTTACTTCTATATCATTATCTTCATTATCTATTCTGGGGTATGATTCTCTCTTATATCGTTCTGCCAGTATGTTGCAAATTCCTTTTTTTTTCATTCGTTAATCTCCCTTCAATTCTCAGAGGGCCTATTTCTATTCTTCTTTTATTCATCTTCTTCGCATATGAGTATAATAGTTTGGGGTTTTGCTTGATATTTAATAGGGTTTTTTCTTCCAAGTCCCGTTTTTCATTTTCTTTTGATTGTATAATCTTTTTTTCTGCATTTTCTATCTTACTTTTTAGTTCTATAACTTTCCATGCATTTTTTTCTTTTGCAAGACCTTTTTTCCACTTTCTGATTTTCTGGAACAAGATTCTTCTGTCTCTTGGTATGCATGAATGATGTTTACTTTTCTTCTTCGGTATATATTTTTCCACTATTATCTCCAATATTTTATATAATATCTCCGTATTTACCCTTATGTCATCACTTACGAAAATGTTATCCCAATCTTTGTTTATTCTTCTTATTAATTTCTGACCATTTTATATTTTTTACTGTAGAATAGTTGTATTTTCCATATCCTTCCCACTTTTTTCATTTCTTGCTTATCTCTATTTTCACTTGCTTTGGGATGAACTGTTAATTCTATGACATTATGGTCTGAAAATACTCGCATTATAAACTATTATTTCTTTAACATAATTCATCTCGTTCACAAATACTAGGTCTAAAGTATTTTCCTTTCTTGTTGGCAGGTGATTTATTTGTTGAATGTTGTATTCTAGTAGCATATCTAATAGCTTTTCAAATTGCCTCTTATCTTCTGCACTACTATTACTCTCTTTTTTATATGTATAAGTACAACCACAATCTCCTATTCGTTCTTTCATTCTAACGAAAGGAAAGTTGAAGTCACCAGATAGGAGAATAGTCCAGTCCTTGTGATTTCTACATATATCATCCAATTTTTCAATTATTAAGTCAAACTCTTTAGTATTAGGAGGTCTATATATTACTATGTTCATCAATTTTTCAGATTCAAATTCTACCGCTATTAGTTCACATTCTGAGTTACTATATTTCTCATATATTTTTCCTTTTTTTTGTTTTTTTGTCTTTCCCATATATTGCGGTTCCCCCTTGATTCCTATTTTTTCTATCTGATCTATAAGTTTGGAACCCTTTTATTTGATCATCATTCCCAGTCTCTGGGAATACCAGGTTTCACTTATATTCATTATATCTATTTTCTTTTCATTTTGGGTTAGTTCTTCTAAGTACTCTATTTTTCTTTTTGAGTTACTCGTAACTAAACCCTGCGCATTCATCACTATGATGGTTTGCGTGTTTTCTCCTTCATTTAATACTGATAGTAATAAGGATTTTCCCATGTCTCCTCCTGTTCTGGTATGTTGTTTCTTTTTTCATTTCCAGAAATTTCTGACATTAAAAAATCCAACTTTTCCATAATATTTGATCTTCCTTCATCATAATTATTCATTTTGTGTCTGAATCTGCAATTTTCTCCGTTTCTGCAATATCCTCTTGCATAATAAATACAGTTATTATCTCTTGAGTAGAATTTCGGAGCTGATGCTTTGAAATTCTTTGCTGACACCTCTGCATATCTCATTGGTGGTTTGCTTTTCTCTTTTACCTGATATTCTTGATTTCTCTCTTTATTTGTTTCTTTCTTATTTTGGATTTTATTACTTGGTTGGTTATTTATTTGATTATGATTCATGGCTACGGGTGCATATATTTGCATTTTTTGTCGAACTGTACATCCTTTTCCTTCTTTTAGGTTTTACATATTTTTGGATGCAGATCTCTGCAATATCCCCAGATCCATCTAAGTATGCACATTTACCATATATTTCATAGTTTTGAGAGAGAGAGAGAGAGAGAGATTTGAAAATAAAGCTGATTTTTTACATAGATAATAAACAGGTTGATGAGTTATCAATTTATTTAGATAAATAATTTATCTAGTTTTTAAATAATCTGGTAACGTTGTTTGAGTGAGAGAGAGAGAGAGAGAGAGAGAGAGAGAGAGAGAGAGAGAGTACTTAAACTAACAGGCTCCTGGTAAATTAGTTAGGTGTGTATACACACAATCTCAAACCGACAAGTAAATACACCGTACAAAGAGATAAGCATAACAGACTGGCATGGTGGCTTCTTTATGCGTTTGTTAGTGCGTTTGTGTGTTTGTTTCTGTTTGTCTTCTTGGTAGGAAACGAAGCCCCGATAAAAAGTGACAGAGCACTGATAAGGAAGAGTAACTACCGCGAAAAGAAATAACCAAATCGGAACGACTTTCAGACAGGAAATAAAGACAGAACTGAGAGCGGCATCGTGGGACGAAACCCGCAAATCTTGAAGTGCCCGAGATGAGGAGATAGTCAGCGACTCACAATGGGAGAAATCGCTGCATATAATCCCATTAGTGGGGTTTTAATTGCAAGGGAGCCATTAGAGAGAGAGCAAGTGATTAGATTTTGTACGGAGTGTTGAAAGTACTTACAGAAGAAACTATTAGTGAGCAGAGTAATGAGCATTAGGAGTTAACAGTCGTTATGATCCACTGTAGATTTTATTTCAGTTTTTTTCTTTATCTTGGGACGGGATGGGAGGATATGAAGCGTAGTTGAAGGGGGTTTAGTGTAGGGGTGTTGAGAGTATACGGAACTGAAGCCACGCACAGTATTAAGAGTCGATACAAACTAATTTAGATTTTTCTATAAAGGAAGTCCAATAAATTTAGTTAAAAGTGACCAGAACCCTGTGGAGAGTTGTCGAATAGTAACCTATTTTAATAATGGGGATCTTAGTATATATGAGAAGTATACATTATTTCCAATTGTTAGTTATTTGGAACTGTACTGGGATGCCTTTAGTAAAAAGGACTGCGCAGAAGGTTCTATGAAAGCACAATCCATAAAGAAGATAATTTTTTTCTTAGCTACATTGAAAAACCACAACGATGTTCAAGGTCATGTCTCATTAACGAGGTATCAAGAAGAATGAACAGAAGGAAGGTAGGCACTTAGTAAAACCCCATAAGAAAGTCCTTTACGCTTCTGAATAGTAGGTTCTGCGTTTACATAACCTCATGAATAAGAGGTTTCTCAAGGTTGAAAATTGAGCATAATGGTCAACTGCGTAAAACCCCGTCTAGAAGATAAACAAAACTGAGGGCTGAAGCTTCAAAATATTTCTTAGATGATCAATAGAAGATTCTATGTTAAACCCATCACGAACAGTTTCCTTAACATTTAAATGAGATATATGAGCCTACAACAGTCTCTAATAATAGTACGCAGAATACCATCCTTAGATTTTTGAGGGTAGAAAAGCGACTCCCAGATATAAAACCCGTCAAGGAAAGGGTACTTGCTATCCTAAGAAAAGGCTCGTTAATGTTTAGGAACTAAATCTGAATAGAACTTCCCACATGTGTAGTACCCCATCAAGTTGGTTCTTGAAGGGACATAAATCCGTTAAAACTTCATCTGAAAGATTCTTGAAGTTATAAACCAACAACGATACAGCTCCGTTGAGAAGAAGGTTCTTGAAATGAATCCACCGGCCTTCGACTTTTTTTTCTCTTTTCTTTTTTTCCTCAGACGTCTCATACGCGTTCCGGGAGACATGAGTTTCTGGTTTTTAAGAGCCGGAGCGAGTTCGATAAGCGAGATAGCAGTAGATTTATGAACGGACATCGAGTGGCACAAAACAGCGTCTGTATACGCCGAGAGTATAGAAGATAGGTATATGGAATCAAAACGTCCTCTCTCTCTCTCTCTCTCTCTCTCTGTTCATCGTCATTGCGTACTTATATGAAAATGCATCTATATAAGAGAAAGTATAAGGCTTCCATCTTTCTCAGCCTATACATAGGTATTTGCCTTGATGTGTATTTAACGAAAATTGTTACCTGTACACTATACAAAGTTTATCTCTCTCTCTCTCTCTCTCTATTCATATATATAATGAGTATGTGTATGTTCGCGTGGGCGCACATTGTCTCGGGGAGGTTTTTTTTTTTTTTTTTTCTAAATCAAAACCAGAACCAGGTGGCTTTTAAGTCATTCAGGTGCTTGTCAAACTTGAAACAGTTCAGATTTGCACTTCCCAAGAAACTATTTTTGCGTTTTATTACTGTGGTGGAGTGTCGAGTAAGGAAATAATGATTTACGAGCTTGTGGTTATACAATAATGCTCCGTCTCATGCGAAGACCTAATTATTCCGCGTTGGATACCTGGTGATTTGAATACCAAGTAGATGAATTATGCATAATTCATTTATGTTGGGTAAGTGAATACCAAAAGAATATCTTTAACCGACCGCAAGAACGTTTATTATAGTTGAATTTATGCCAATTATTCATTGGGCTTAAGCACACAGCCATTTCTTTACAGACTTTGGAAAAACCCCCATTATGTAATATATGGCTTTAGAATAAAATGCAGTTTGTTTTCGTGCGTTTGTTCTCTTTGTGCGAGTGTGTGTGGGCGTGTCATTACGTGTGTTTGTGTGTCTGTCAGCGCGCAATTCAAGTGGAATGGAGTAGAAGTTGCCGTTAATTGAACCAACGCACAGAAGTACTTCTCAGTCAATTACTGTAAATCTATCAGCTTTATCAACGTACTCCGTTCAAATAGGCGTTTAAGTGGCCGGCTAAATCTCTCCATTTTAGTTCTCCCAATGGCCCTATAAATCAGCTGACGTTATCTCTACCATTCGTCACTGGCTCCCCATTCTTGGGAGATTAAAATGAAGACAATCACTCTTGACTCACCCCCTCCCACCTCCCTCTCTGTCAGTCAGGGGTGAAGATGCACAACCCAGGACCAAGATGGCCGGGGTGAGTTATGATACGACCTGAACACTATCAGAGCCCCTAACATCTCTCTCTACAGTGTTTGGGAGGCTGAGCATCTCTAGCGTTTAATCTCTTTTTGATGTCTCTCTGATGTTGCGTAAGGTGTTTTGGCATTGATGATGCCCTTAATGGATTCTAATGAGCCCTAGTGACCGGCTCAAGATCCCGTATGTATGGATTGCCGCGTCGTCTGTCTCTCCTGGTCTCCGGGATAATCTCCGACGAGGCATTGCGGTTTGTTTACGAGGTGGGCCATCACTGTTTAGACTTTGATTACTTCGGTTTTGATTGTTCGCATGCCTCGAGGTCGTCTTTGGACGCTAACGATTGCTCGTTTCGAAGCCACTGAAGCTCGAGATTATTCTTGACGGGGAGGGATCATTTCTGAGAAGTTATGACGCGAGATAATAATACTTAATCAGTCAATCTATCAGTCCCAGGAGACGGTGTCCGCGATTTTCGAAGCTTTGGCATTAACGGATTATCATTGCTATTGTTTTCGTATACATCAGCACGTCACCTCTGCCTTCTTTGTGAGTCTGAAAATCTATATACGTTTGTTTTGGTGTCTGACAGATGAGGGCGTTTATTTTATTCGAAGGTAGGTGGAACCACCCCATTTCTAGGGCTCCATGGGAAAAGTGAAAAATGGAATAAGACAATATAAAACAAAGAAAGTGAATTGCTATTTAGAAAGATACCAAAGAAAGCAGATAAAAATTAAAAGCCAGGGTCCAGTACAGCTGGGGTCCTTAGTAACTCCAAGGTTGGAGTATTATCTTATAGTGTAATTATTTAAAATAGGATTACTGTGGGAAGAAAGATAAAGTTCCATGGGAAAATACATCTTTCGTTTTTTTTTTTTTGTTATAAAAGCGCAGGTGATCGAGACGAAAGAGGACTTTTACAAGTACCGTAAATCATTACCATTATTCTTCTTCTGGAAGAAGCCAAGAAAAATCCCGAAGTTGTTGTGGAACTTCCCCCTCAGCAGAATGCGTGTGGCTGAAAAAGAGCTCTGTGTAACGCCGTACACGAACGAGCATTCGTTGCTTCGGCTTAATAAAGCTATCAATGTTTGCGTTTTAGAGCAAACACCAAGCGTCAAACTACTTTCAAAGATAAACAGAATTCATGGTCTAATTAGAGAAGATAAAGCGCAGATAGTTAGGACTGCCATTCGCAGGTGACAAATAGAACACGCCTGAAACTGCCAAACTGAATGTTTATTCCCCAGTGACAAATGGAAGCCGCTTGAAACTGCCAAACTGAATCTGTATTGGCGAGTGACAAATGAAACCTGCCCCCAATACCTTTTTGCTCTCCTCGAGGTATAGATTGCTATACGAAGGGCAGACGTTGCACTGCGATGCATGCTGATACAGTGTTCAACATATTGTATTGATCTACACGCATGAGTCCTCTCTCTCTCTCTCTCTCTCTCTCTCTCTCTCTCCTCTCTCTCTCTTTGTCCTTTATTTCATCAGAGAGGTCGGACTGCTAATGTATACACTAGGTGTTTGAGGTCAGTGTGTGACTATGTTGCGCGTGTGAGGCAATATGAGAGAGAGAGAGAGAGAGAGAGAGAGAGAGAGAGAGAGAGAGAGAAGAATTGGAAATTAACACTGAAACTGTACACTGACGCGGTAAGGTATATCAATTTCAACTATTACGGCAACGAAGCTAATATCTAAATCCTTCATGACTAGCTTGGCGAATACACAAATGATAATATCCTCTTATCCTCACAGCTAATAATAAGTCCTATTAACCTCGTCAATTGAGAAAAAGATATTAAATTACGCCTGCCTTACTCATTCAATTCACTTAGTTAACTCTTCGGGCTTTATTGAGAGGCTTAATGCCGCCTACACCGGACCCCAAAGGACTGTTGCAATTATGAAAGCCCTGAGTATGGAATGATGCTGATCATTCAAAGATTAAGTCTCCATAAATAGTCACTGATTGATGTACCAACATCGTTTCGCCTTCACTGGTGGTCATTCATTTATGCACACACCTAATGTGTTGTAATTTTTTGGAAGTGGAGGTTGAAAGGAACCGTGAGAATTTAGGTAAATATGATATCGGTCACGTTTCAACTGTCGTTTCAAATATATAATCAAAGATTAACGCGGCTGAAGTCAGCATTTGGCTGCCAGACTTCTCCGCTATGAATGTGTTTCTTTATTACCTTTTCATTCAAATGTTTACCGGGGAGAGTGTGTGAAGTTACATATGAACGTTTATACCTCAAAGAAAAGTGTACAAAGTGACTTAACAACTGAGAAGGAGAATTACAGAACCAACAATATAAAGGTAGTGAGGGTGATGATTGTGACGATGGCTATGATTTTATGTAAACTCAACAAAAGTAGTATCAATGGCAGAAATTGAACGACGACATGTAGAAATGAATTCTATACAAGCATAAGTAATATTAAAAGGTAAAATTCTCATTTAAGAGGTGAATGAACTAGAGAAGACTTTCTTTTTAGAAGTATGCTTATGCAAATAGTGTGTGATTTGTTTTCACCTGGATGGTTTCAGGAATTTCTCCTCCATCCCGTTATAATATTTTGTAGACATGTAAGCATACATCTTGAAGGTGCAATGAGCACTCACGACTGTTGTATCCCTCGCCCTCGCTTTCTCTCTCTCTCTTCCAGCCGCGTCCCAAAACAATCGACTAACAACCATGTACCTAACGCTGCGAAGATCAACCCAGACATATTACTTAAACCGAACGCAGGTCATTCACCTGTGAGCTGAACAGCTCAATGACAGAGACAACGAAAGAAGGATAGCTAGATATCTATGCGAAGTTCTAAATAGAATACTGGGAAAATGATACGGCACCAATAGCTTGATTATAGAACGTGTTGCTTGACGTTATTGCTTGTTATTTGTTAGAGAAGCGAAAGTATAGTTCTGTTCTCTCAAACGTAACACACACACAGAAAAAGAAAAAGAGAGAGAGAGAGAAGAAGAAGAAGAAGAAGAAGAAGAAGAAGAAGAAGAAGAGAGAGAGAGAGAGAGAGAGAGAGAGAGAGAGGAGAGAGAGAGAGAGCCATGCTCTCATGGCTCATCGATTCGACCGCTTGTCTCCATAGCTACTGGGATAAATTACCAGGCCAATTACGTAAGTTGTCGTAATTCGCAAAACCCCAAGGACGGACGGACGGACGGAATGGCACTCTGGAGGGCGGGGAGCCTTATCAACCTCCACCTGCAGGACCGCCGGGAGAAACCTCGACCAGAGAGACATTTTCATCTGTGGAATGGACTTTCTTTCGAACGCAAGAATTGGAAAAGGAAAAGGACGATAAAGAAAAATTTACTGTTATTCAGATTTTCAGATATTCGATCTTAATGGCGCTGGACCAAAAGACATTTTTGGAACTGGAATAGGGAATGGGGGGTAATAAGTGTTAAGGGGGGGAGGGGGGCGTGTGTGGGTGGTGGGGGAGGGGCTAGGGGAAAAGGAGAGTGTCTTAAGATTACTCAGGATGGGGCGGGCGTGGTTTACTGGTTAAGGGGGATGTTGGGGGATTTGGGAAAGGGGTTGCGTCATTTTCTCGGGGGTCAGAAAGTTCAGCGTCGTCCACACAGCCGCTCGACGGGTAAAAGTGCCCACAGTCATGAGAGCATCTTGGGGCCACCAAATGTTCCTCGGGCCACTGGCTTCATGAATTAAGTCAATTACGTTGTTGCATCTTTTAGAAAGACGCGCCTTCCATCGACGCCGTTCAATTGAGATCAAAATTAATCTTGAATCAGTCTGCCGTGGAGGTTCGTGTGTCCGTGTGTGTGGCACCGAGAGGTGAACAGGTGCCTTTGGGAATGCCAGCAATACGAATAATACGGGTAAACAGAGACGGCGGCGTCTCTCTGCTATTTTCAAACTCTCTCTCTCTCTCTCTCACCCCAGGCTGTTGTTTATTGCGTGAGAGGGACCACACAAGATAGAGGAGTCAAAATGTGGGAGATATACGACCGCCTTTTTCGTTCATTCTTTTGATTTCAGTTAAAGATTCCAGGCTACGAAACATCAGCATCAGATTCCACGTCACTGGAGGATGAATTTTCTCCAGCTGAACGCACCGATTGATATGTTAATCATACATGAGAGATGAATGGCCTAAAGGTATTTGACAGATTAATATAGCATAAGTGGTTCAAAGGATCGATGTATCGTAATGATATAAGAAAGATTAAGTTCTTAGATGGATTTTATAAAAAAAAAAGTTTCAAGGCTACGAAAATATGATTCGTTGAGTACAGACATTAATACATGCGGACACTATACATACGTACGTTCGTGAAGAAACAGAGATTAACCAGAGACGAAAGCTGCATATATGTATAATTGCCATTTTGGTAATTCCGCTCCTTCCAGCTGACGGCGCAACATTCTCTTGAGAAATAGAGGAATAAAAGCGTCTTTTCCCAGACGAAATTATGAGCGAATAAAAGGGGGGAAAGTTTGGGTTCGGGGAGTGGGCTCTGTTCGAAAAGGTTATGAAGGGCAGCGCGCAAGGGTATATGGCATCGAGGGGCAAAGGCCATAGCAAGGGTATAATGTGTACATTGCAACGTTCTATGGGTAGGGTTCGGCAAAGGTGTTGAGAAAGAAACCATCAAAAGGGAACGTGTGAATTTTTTTTTTTTTTTTTTTTTTGTTTTTTTTTTTTTTTTTTTTTTAAACCGACCGTGATGGTGAAGGTAAAAATTATATATACATTGTTGTAAATGATAATGGTGACAACTGAAGAGACGTTGTTGTAGAGAGAAAGAGCTTTGTTTGTTTTGGTATGCTGTATCTATTAACAAGGACTCCTCTTGTAAAAGGCGTTTGTTATTCGGTAAACAACGGGGAAGTAAGTAAAATTCACAGATCTTCGTTGAATATAAGTGTTGGATATGAAGCTGACAACGATGTAGACATTTTCTCTAAGAGGAGTTCATCAAGTAATCAGTTGTTAAAGCGTGAATACAACACGCATACACTTACACATACACACACATATATATACATATAGATTATGTTTGTGTATATATATATATATATAGATATATATAATATATATATATATATATATATATCATTAACAATATATTATATTATATAGTATTAATATATATATATATATAATATATATCGGACTATATATGTATGGATGTGTATGTATGTATGTATGCAAGTGCCATTCATCCACGATACGAAAGCCATCAAGCAAATATACACTGAGTGTGGCTACTGAAAATAAAAGCCAACCATACATCAGACTTTTATTTATTTGATTTATGATAAGTTTAATAAAACCCCCTTTTTTAACCATGACATCCAGATAGCGGAAACATTAATATTTAGTGACTGGCTATTTACTGAATTAATAACTATTTAAACTTTTCTTGGAGAAATAGTGTAAAGGAATTCTTTTACACCTATGTACATATAAGTTGCAGAATGCTTGACTTTAAATTATACATATCCCTTGTATTTTATTTTTATATTTTCGTGGATGGTGTGGTCTCACAATCATATATAGATCAAGTCATCCTAGAAATATGTTAATAAAACCGTATATATATAAATAGTATGCATCATAATTTTATTTATTTCTATGAACACCAAAGCAAAAATCTTGTCTTTTATATGTATAAATGTCAGTTATAATTTTCGCTCGATTCAATGTTTAGAAATAAAGAACTAACTCTGCTTACTGGAAGTATTAATTCATCATTTTATTTGTTTGTGCAAGTATCAAAGCATAATTCTTGTCTTTATGAATACTGGTAAATCTCACTCATAATTTTCTCTCCATGTACTACTTGGAAATGAGGAACAAACTCATTCTACTTACTGCAAGAAAAAAAAAAAAGTATTAATTTTGTACCGACGACGACCAGGCACGTTCAAGCATTCACGCACACACACACACACACACAGATGTGTTATGCAGGCATCTCGCGGCCTTTTCCGCTATTATGGAACGTGGAGCCAGTTTGGATTTAATAGGAACCTTAATAAGGACTCCTTATTTGGCGAAGGCATCCTTGCTTTTGCCTCGCAGCCATGTTGGTTGCGCTGAAGTTGCCATATTTGTAACGGGCCAATTCATTGTTTTTGTTGTGGCGTTTTATTTATTTTTTTGTTCGTTTGTTTGTTTGAGTCTGTATCTCATTAGCCTACTCTCGGTTTTCCTCGTATTTATTATTCTTTTATTTGTTCTTTGCTTATTTCTTTCTTAATTTTTAGCATGTGGGTAATATCTTCAGTCGAAGCTTGCTAGGCAAGTTCGTGATCGATTAGCCCGTCCCGGGAGAATCCACGCACGATATGGATGATAATAATTAGAATAATATTAATAATAATAATAATGAGAACCTCTCGCGTAAGAATGTATGTACGATAATAATAATAATAATAATAATAATAATAATAATAATAATAATAATAATAATAATACTAATAATAATAATAATAATGATAATAATAATAGCCCTTCGCGTAAGAATGCATACACGTAATAATAATAATAATAATAATAATAATAATAATAATAATAATAATAATAATAATAGTGTACTTAGGAAGCAGACCCTCTCTCAAGCATACTTTATTAAAAGTAATGGCTACTTCAGCAGCGTTACACTTGTAGAGATTCTTCTCTATTTTGCGAATAGCGGCTTTTTCCGTGCTACTTAAACAGGCTAGTAGAGCGCCTATAGAGGTCATGGTAAAATACAGGGTCAAAATAGGTGTATATATTTGAATTTTACAGATAAACTATGATACCATAGTCATCAAAGTCATTAACGATTTTCTCTCTCTCTCTCTCTCTCTCTCTCTCTCTTTCTTAAAGCGAGCTTTCGTCTGGAGCTGCCAGACATCCTCGGGCTGGGAAGCTGAGGGTGGACTGATCTTGGTGCGTTGTTGTTGTTGGAGTATTAAGCTGGCTTTATGCCAGCACGGGCTTTAGCTAATGTAGCAGCCCGTAGGTCATTTGAATTATTTTTTAGATGCATTGGTGATTTAAGGATATGAGGCGATCTTTTTATTTATGATTTCTATGGAATGTGCAGGTGGAATGGTATGGATTTCAAAGGTGAAAGGAAAAGTGAATAGGCAAGGTTACAAACCCCTTTAAACCCTAAGGTACCCATTAGTAGAAGATAAAGATCGATAGTAGCGAGTCCTGGCGAGTCAGAGATAGCCAGTAATGAAATCGAAAAATTTATAGTCGTAGAAAAACAGGAAAAAAAAAAAAAAGCGCAACTCTATGGAGTTCAAGTACCATATTTCACTTTACGAGAAAAAAAAAAAAGCAGAGAGCGTCGATCGTTTAGCAATAGGGAACGACGAAGGAAAAACGAAATATTATCAGTTTTAGAAACAGGATAACAAAAATAAGCGACAGCTTAAGCGGTAGTTAGAGTGACAGTTGAAATATTCGGTCGTTAGACGTGAGGCGGCCGAAAAACGGAGGGGAAAGGAGGATTGTTTAGTAAAAGAAAAAGCAGTTAATGCTATAAACAGCACTTTTCATGTAGCGGCGATCTTTATGTTTGAGATCTGTATCTAAAATCTTCTAACAGGAGGTCATCTGGGAGACTGATCTCTAGGTCCAACAGAGCGTGGACGAGCTCAGAGAACAGCTGATGACCACTGTCACTGTCGTTATTGAAGATGGCTCTATTTAAAAATGCCTCAACTCCTCGATAGGTCAGCAGGAACTTTCTGATCTGATATTCTCCTACGAGGAAGTATTCGTTACCGACGTTTGCAGTTCTATTTTCTTGTTTGCAGGTCTGAGTTTCGCTGTTTTGCTTAGCTACAAACTCCTCTGTTTGTGTTCCTGCTTCTTTAAACAAAACAGGAGCTACAGTCGGTGTCTCGGTCTGCATTTCTTCTTCAACTGCGTCTTCTGTCTGGGTTCCTGCTTCGGCACGAGCAGGAATCGATCGACGTCTTCGGCGATGCAGAGGTTAGGGGGGTAACCTGAGGGGTTGGGGGAGTAGGGGGAGGAGGTAGAGGGGCGGGAGTTTGGCGATACGGAGAGGATGATGGGTGGGGATGTAGTGCCGGGATTGAAGAGGTTGGGAGGAAGGTTGGGTGGTTTGTGGTACAGGAGGTAAGGTTCGTTCTAGGATCGAACCTGGGGTTTGCTGGGAGGTTTTCTGGTCGGTGATGGTAGCGAGGTCTTGCAGGTGGGGAGGAGGGATGCCCTTCGCCTTCCAATCCTCTGCAGTCTGACTGGGCATCCCTTAAACCAAGCATGATGTTGCTGGCTGCAGTTAGGGCATTGGGCAACTGTGTGGCCCTTTTCCTTGTACTTTTTCAAGCACACTTCTGTTTCATGCTTTGCACTACACACTCCACGATGATGTGTTCTGCTTTACACTCGTTCTTGTGATGTCCAAACCTCTGACACTTGAAGCATCTCAGAGGCTCTGGTACGAAGGCTTCGGTCTCATATGTGCCTAGAATTCCAAGGCTGACCCTGGCCGGAATTTGGCCCTTGAAAGTAGCTTCGATCTTGAGAGTCTCCTGTCCATCTTTGGCAGTACATCTCTTGGCTTCCATGATGTTGGGAACCTCGAGAACTCTATCGATCGTGATGTATTTGGGGACTTTACAAATCATCCCCTTGTTAATTTTTGTAGTAGGATCAAGTAGCAGGCATAGGTTGTCCTTCTTGAGTAGTTCAACAGCTTTCTGGTCCTTGGGAGTAATTATAAACTCCCCCCTTAAATTTGGTCTAGCTGTGAGGTTTGCAGCAGGATATTTTTTCTCAAGGGCCCTGACTGCAGCATAAGAAGTCTGGCCCTCGATAACAACAGCTTTGAACTTGGGAAGTGCCAGAAATTCTGTAAAACTCGCCGTATTCGGTGCCGATGTCGTAGAGAGCTGGTTGTTGTCTGTCGAAATCGGTACAATCTTCTTCTGTTTCTTCTTCTTCTTCTTTCTTACGGTGGCGAAGCCTTGCTCGTCCTCCAAGGGCGGGTCCTCCCTGGGATTACCGGGCGAAAGGGGTCTCTTAGAGGCCATACTTTTCAAAATTATAGGTTGAAAATGACGAGAGTTACGTAACGTGCCTGTGCACGGAAAATACGTGGCTCTTGGTGCGGTGTCCGTCCTCCTTATATCTGTGGCTGACAGCAGGGGGTCTGCCCCATGCTTGTCTCCTATTGGCTGGTGGCGGTGAGTCTTGTTTTCATTGGCTGCCTGAGCCAGGTCTCAAGCCACTTTCTTCGGGCCGATGGTTGCGTTGCAGCATATCCTGCAGCCGCCTGGACCTCCTAAGCGGCGCTGTAACATTGATGGGCGTTGCGCTACGCTGTGGGACGTCACGGCTACTTTGATTTCCATCGGCTGCAGGAGTACCTCGTTCGGGGGCGTTGTCATCCATAGAGTTGTCATGATCGGTGGTGTCTACCAGAATCGGAGGACGCGCGATCTTTTTATGAAAAATAACCCCTCTCCACAGGCACGAGAACCCCTGAAGCAGACGCATGTAGTGTACCAGTATACATGCCCAGTCCGCGAATGCAGCGGCGCCTACGTAGGTATGACTACCATGCGACTGTCGAAGAGACTCTCGTGCCACGCCCAAGAGGGGGCTATAAAGAATCACGCCCGCACCAAACATCACGAGGCCATCTCCCGAGATGTCATCATAAAGAACACGAAGATCATCGGGAAGGCCCCTGATGCCCGTCGGTTGCGCCTGCTGGAGGCGCTACTCATCCAGCAAATAAAACCTAATCTGAATACGACGCAGGAAGAATTTCTCCTCCCTACGAGTATGAGAAGACCTGCCACCAACAATGACACCACCGATCATGACAACTCTATGGATGACAACGCCCCCAAACGAGGTACTCCTGCAGCCGATGGAAATCAAAGTAGCCGTGACGTCCCACAGCGTAGCGCAACGCCCATCAATGTTACAGCGCCGCTTAGGAGGTCCAGGCGGCTGCAGGATATGCTGCAACGCAACCATCGGCCCGAAGAAAGTGGCTTGAGACCTGGCTCAGGCAGCCAATGAAAACAAGACTCACCGCCACCAGCCAATAGGAGACAAGCATGGGGCAGACCCCCTGCTGTCAGCCACAGATATAAGGAGGACGGACACCGCACCAAGATCAGTCCACCC
>NC_087205.1:4954991-4964991 GCF_015104395.2 Macrobrachium nipponense | reverse complement strand
TAACATGCCTCTTTTTTTTTTCTTTTTCTTTTCTTTTTTAAGAGATGGGTCTGTCATCATTTGAGCACAGAAAACCAGTAACATCTTCGTTAACATCTTCTTTGGGATGGCCAATTCATCAACAATATATTTCCAGCGTCAAACACCATCATAGCTGAGATCCAGATTGTACAATTGAATCCAACAATCGATCCTGAAGTGAGGGAGCTTGATTTGGGCAGCAATGACCGTCTCGGTCTCTTACCCCAAAATGCAAACACGCACAAGCACAAAGGACACGCATCTGGCACATACAAACTCGAGTTTTCAACTTGTTTCTTTCCTCAACTTTTTCTCTCCGAACTAGAAAAGCTTAAAAGGAACCCGAATCCGTTTTTCATTGCAACGCGAAGATAAAACTGCTCGAGACTTTTTGGGACGAATTCCCCAGTTGCATTGTGATCCCTTTGGAATATAAAGTCCATTGAACTTATTGTTGGATAGAAACACAAAAGCGCCACCCTAACGGATTTTTCGCCGCCTTCCAAGGCTATCAAATATCGCTAACGCATTTTCATGCCCTTTTCTAAAAGATGGTCTGTATGTGCTTATATATATATATATATATATATATATATATATATATATATATATATATATATATATATATATATATATATATATATAAGCTACATATAAATGTTTGTGCGCGCGCGAGAGTTCGTGTTTCTGTGCATTTTTCTATGTACTACTATATTTTATTACGGTATAAATGACAGCAAACACAAACATATATTTCCCCCCTTCATTTACAGCACAATCGCAAAAACTAGATTTTTCGGGAGATTTTGATTGCCACTTTCCTCCCCTTTCCTGATACAATCACTTTTTCAAATCAGCGTTTTCGATTTTCAGCCTTAGATTGATTGAGCCATCGATTTAAAAAAAAAATCTGCCGTCGCAGCAACTGTAGACGTCGCTTTTACAAAATAAAAACGAGGTATTTTTTTCCTAAGAGTTATTTCCCACCGAGTTTTATGAATCTTGGAAGAGGTCTGAAAAGAGAATGCCAGGTATGTCGTAAAATGGTTATGCTCTATTATGTCTTCTTCGCTGAATAGTCTTTTCCTCAGATGTTTCGCAACGTTCAAGGAGATATGACAGTGTTGAGCGTTTGTCCGTGTATATATGTTATTAGGGGATTCAGCACACACACGCAGATACGATTATACATGTTTATACACATCTTTATATATATGGATGCATATACACGTATCTATCTATCTATCTCTATATATATATATATATCTATAAAATATATATATAAATATGTGATATATATATATATATATAATATATATATATATATATATATATATATATATCTAATATATAACGTATATGTGGTGTGTGTTTGTATATATATATATATATATATATATATATATATATATATATATGAGTGTGTGCAACTTATATTCGTATGAATACAGAAAATATATTCACCGTATATGTTTTCCATTCTTTTTTTCTCTATGATGTTTTACATATTTCTATATTCGGAATCGTTCATGCATGCGTGCTTGTGTATGGTTATGCAAATTTGTCGCATACGTGAATGCAAATGAAAACATGTCCTCATGGTCTCCCTCCCCCCCCTTTTTTTTTTTTCTTTTGAACTCACATTACGCAAAACACAACTCTGCTTCCCCAATCGATGACCATAGCTATTGCAACGCCAGTCAGATTCATAGAAGTCTGTCGGTCATTAAATGCCCGGCGTGGAAATACAGCTCATGAGTTTGAATTTATTGTCTGTGGCCACATATTTCAGCGTTATGATAGACGGGTTCGCTAGTTTATGCATGGTGTTTACAAGCTTTCAAATCTAAAATGGACGGCTGCTCAGTCTTCATGACTAAATATGTTGGATCCACAGTCACTGAGAGACAAGATGTAGTTATTATAATCTCCTGTCTGGGAAACAACAAACAACCTGGGTTCACTGCTGGTATCGTCATCGTTATTACTATTGTTATTCTCAAACATTTAAACGGAAGTGAATGACAGTTTCATGAATACTACGTATTGATAAACAGATAAATATATACATGTTCCTGAGTCAGGGTAATTGTCTAATGCCGAATCTCTCTCTCTCTCTCTCTCTCTCTCTCTCTCTCTCTCTCTCTCTCTCTCTCTCTCTCTCTCTCTCTCTCTCTCTCTCTCTCTCTCTCTCTCTCTCTCTCTCTTCAGTAACGTACAGCTAAGCAGTGATAGATACCAAAAGGGAGGTGACCTTTAAAAGTTCATTTGCAAGGCCAAAAGCTCCTAAATATAATTTTGGAAAAATTATGGAGCAGCCAGACAAAGAATGATTGAATAATAATCGTAAGAACTCAAAGTTCAGACTAAAACCATTTGCACAAAGTAGTATATCTCTTTGCTTAATGATGCATCTAAATTTAGAATCGCCTTTAACTACGTAAGTCACACGTTGACATTTACGTTCTGAGATGTCAAAAATCGAATTTATCTTAAGAAGGAGCCAAGGCTGCGAATAAAGGTTACGAGAGAGAATTCTGATTTGATTCGGGATCTGTTTCTTATTCGACGTTGCAGGATTTGGACAACGAGGCAAACCTGCGGTAATGTTAAAAGATGCTCTTGTTGGAAACAACGACCCACCTATGATAGATATACAACAGAGGTTTCATGCTTTCAAGACAGATATACAACAGAGGTTTCATGCTTTCAAGACAGTTTCATAAGTCTAGAGTAGAGAGGACTAAAACTGCGATGGACTGTATTTCATTCCTGGCTTGTAGGTTTTGGAGATGCAAGATGTTTATGTTGGAAACAACGAGCCACATTTGACGGATTTACAACAGCCGTATCTCTCAAGAGGGTCAGCGAGTGAAACGTAATAAGATTTTGGATTCTACCACCGGAGCGATAAAGGTCATGGCCGCATCATGAGCAGTACGCATGCGCAGCACTGCAAGAAAACGCACTGTGGGGGGTAAACGGCCAAACGAGAAAATGCCATTTACACATTTTTCCCTCTTCTTTCTTGCCCTCGACGTTTCTCTTTCTGGTTTTATTTCCTCTCTCTCTCTCTCTCTCTCTCTCTCTCTCTCTCTCTCTCTCTCTAACGACATTTACTGTATCCTAATGCTAGCGCTTCTTTGATCTGAATCTTCGGAATATCCGATTAGTCGTAGACCGCTTGTATATTCTATTTCTCTCTACATATCAAATAGTTTTCGCAGAAACGCATAACTGTCTGCATTGACTTTCAAAATGTCTGTCTGTCTGTCTGTCTACCTGTGGGCGGTGAGAACGAAAGCAACTTGAAGAGCCTGACTAAACGTGCCACGTTTTTCTTTGAATTCCTCATTCAGGCAAAGCAACACACACGAAAAACCGATGGATATTCGTTGTGTGTGTGTGTGTGGTGTGTTCCTACGCCAGCTCGGGAACATCTGCGTACCCAGTTCGACGACGAAGGGAAGAGGAGAGAGGTTCAGAAAGAGAGGGAAATGCGAAGGACGCCAAAATGACGGGTGAAAGAAAGTAGAGGGGAGATGCTAAAGAAAGAGGATGGAAAGAATGGCGGGGAAAGATAAACAGAAAAGAGGAAATAGAGATAGACGAAAAATCAAGGGAAAAGGTAAAAAAAAACTAAAAAAAAGAAGGAAGAGGAGTGGAGTGCTTAAGAAAGAGGAAAAACACGAATGAAAGCTAGAGATGGGAGAAAGAAAGTTGAGGGGGGAGAATGCTAAAGAAAGACGATGGGAATTAGAGCGGCGAAAAGAGAACCAGAAAAGGTTAAACAGAGAAAGTCATAAACATTACGGGGGGAGAGTAAAAGAAAAAAAGAACGGAAATTGGAAGCGAGAGAGATGAGAGTTGCACCGAGAGGTGGAGAAAGGCTAAAGAGAGAGAGAGAGAGAGAGAGAGAGAGAGAGAGAGAGAGAGAGAGGATACAATGACGCTTGATTGATAATGATACCCTTTACAGTTGTAAATTTCTGCGATGAACAAAGTAGTAATTCTTCTGAATTCTTTAATCTTCACTTGTATAAGTGACTGTAGTTCCAATTGTAATGAAATGTTCTGAAGAAAGTGGTAAATACATACATACATACACACACACACACACACACACACACACACATATATATATATATATATATATATATATATATATATATATATATATATATATATATATATATATGTCTATAATTATGGCAAAGATGGAATATTGGTGATCAACGTGATAATGAAGCTGTAGCGATAGAATCGTATGAGAAATGTCTCTGTCACGTATTGTCTATCAAAGGCGAGTAATAACAGTAAGTTAATATTAATAACAATAATAATAACTTTCAGAAAAGCATCAGGTTACATTTATGTCCCTTTCCCCTTCAATAATATTTTGTGAAAACGTGCTCACAGAATCTTTGAAAAGAGACTTTTTTTTTTTTTTTTTTTTTTTTTTTTAATGTAAATTCATACCTGAATTACGGCATTTGCATAATAACAATAGTCATATGATGGAGGTTCAGTTTGAACCGACATTTGATGTCATTTCGGCAGAAAGTATTGTACAAGACCGCGTCATGATTTTATCTATATAAAAAGTAGGTTTAGAGCGATTCCCTAAAATGACGGAAAGATATAGCAATAACCACAGTAAAGGAAATAAGGTGCATTATCGTTTGTTCGGGCTTGTCTTTGGAAATCAAGATTATAAGATTATATCTATATATCTATCTATCTATCTATCTATCTATCTATCTATTATATATATTATATATATATATATATATATATATATATATATGTGTGTGTGTGTGTGTGTGTCTGTGTCTGTGTGTCTGTGTATAATAAGAATCTTAAGTATGAGCAAACTCTGTTGGGGAAAGAGCATCTGTTTATGCACCATGATCTCTTTTCTATATACATGGATTCTCTATTATTATTATTATTATATTACCTTACTTATTATTTTTTATTATTATTTATTATTATTATTATATATTATTAGTATTTATTTATTATTATTATTATTATTATGTCACCTATCAATCACCACTGCTATTTCTGTCTGAACATTCAGATTACCGCTTTGTCGTTCAGCTAAAGAAAGTGTAACGTATTACAGTAATATGACACAGAGTACCCGAGGCAAGTAATTGGTCACACTTGCCCATAATCGGCTGAGGAAAATGGCAGTCACATCTGTGGCATTACTTCTGAAACTTGTTCGGAAGTTCATGTGAAAGTTTGGCTAAAGGAACGGCTTGGACATTCACTTTGCGAAATAATCTGTGACGTAAAATTGCATATAGTAAAAATTGGATCAAGGATATTGTAGTCATTGTGAAAATATATTAAAATCATACTTTTATACATATCTGAAGAAAACCGGAATATTGGCTCAATACAACACAGCTCACACACGAGCGCGCGCGCACACACACACACACACACACACACACACACACACACACACACACACACACACACACTAACAAAACATTCATTCCCACGAGAATAGGTGAGGTGCCGGTAGATTAAGTATTTGCCTCTGGTTGATGACGATAATTTTTTTTCTATAATCGTAATACTACAAATCCTACCAACTGGGAAATATTTATGTATATATATATATTATATATATATATATATATATATATATATGCACATACATATACAAACACCTCTACACGTACTCAAGGGAAGGGCTCCCTTAAATAGTCAAACTCCATCTTTATTACAGTCAAGAAATACAATAATTTTTTGCTGCAGCGTTTTCTTAACGATGGTAGTAGCTATTAAATTTCATTATCTGTTTTCAGTCCTCTGGGGACGGTATTCTTCCTTTCCTGTCCTGTTGAAGCTTAAGTTCCTGGTCTGAACCTTGAGGGAATCTTTCTTTTTTTTTTCCGTCGTTCCTGCTATTTCTAAGACGTTCAGTAGAGTTAAGCATAAGGTTAATTTATTAAATTACGCTTTCTTTGCTTACAGCTCTCTCTCTCACTCTCTCTCTTTTTTTACATATAGCGTTTTGTCTAATCGTTTCATATTTCTCGGTGACGACCAGACTTACCCCTTCCTCTTATCGCGTGGTGTTCCTCATGGTTCTATTCTGTCGGATACTATTTTTCCCTTTATCAGTGAC
Organism: Macrobrachium nipponense; assembly: GCF_015104395.2. Lineage (NCBI taxonomy): Eukaryota > Metazoa > Arthropoda > Malacostraca > Decapoda > Palaemonidae > Macrobrachium > Macrobrachium nipponense. The sequence continues at coordinate 4,958,822 of NC_087205.1, read as the reverse complement.
GCTCTCCAGTCCACCTCTTCTTTTCATGCTGTAGCAGATGGCTCAACTTCCATATGTTTTTTTTTTTTTTTTAAACATCCTCCACCTCTTATCCAATCTATGCCGTTCTCACTTATCTTGAAGCGTACTTTGCACATAGATGTATATGTCCTGTAACTTAGTCAAGTTCATTGACATCATGACGGCTTCAATTAACGTTTTGTTTCATTGAATTCTTCTGTTGTGGAACGAGCTGAGATTTATATGGCTATGAGAGACCTTGTAGCTTAAATACCTGTATCTGATCCTAAAATAAAGCATTATAAAGGCCTATATATGTCTGTATAGAAAATATGTGTTTCCATGTCTTGGATGTAAGTTGACCTTATTTTCTCGTACATTTTGCCTTTTCTCATGGGGTGAAAGACTGCTTGTTCTCTTTGTGGTAAAATGCCATTAGGTTGTCGGTCAAAAATGGGCTAGCAACCTAATCACCAAAATCATTATTTGTTTCCGGCAGGGAGTCACAATAAGGCCCGAGAATCGAACACATGAAGTGAATGATGAATCCTTTTGCATCTTCTCCTTTAAGCTGCTACTTACAGTAAATAGTCATAGGAAGTTTTACAGAGAGAGAGAGAGAGAGAGAGAGAGAGAGAGAGAGAGAGAGAGAGAGAGATCCCACCTTTGACTGAAAAAATGTGGGCTTAATTTATTGCTGCCATATGGTTATGTGATGACTGTCATACACACACACACACACACACACACACACACACACACATATATATATATATATATATATATATATATATATATATATATGTATGTATGAGTGTATGTGTGTTTGTGTATGCCTTTTAAAATGTTATGCCACCAATAACCCATTAATAGAGTATATATATATATATAATATCTATATATCTATAATATATATATTAATCAATATCTATATATATATATATATCTCTACCTACCAACCTTCCTATACCTAATGGGTACGCCTGAAATAACAAAAGCCACGATAATAGAATGGTAGCAGCAGCAGTCGAGGCGGTAACAATATCAACGAGAAAGGAGAGCTGCCGCAGAAGCCTTTTCATTCAGACATTCACACGATCCTTCATGGCGGCAAAATGCGACCCAGCAGCATCACCACCACCTCGGAGTTCATCTCAAGCACTCGCAAGTAATAGAGCATTTTCTCCTCTGCAGCCTCAACAACAACATTACAGCAATGCTTCTCATTGTTTTTGTCAGGCAGCTCAAGCAACTTTCACCACCGCCACCATCCTCGAGAGAAGAAGAAGAAGAAGAAGAAGAAGAAGAAGAAGAAGAAGAAGAAGAAGAAGAAGAAATGAGGAGGATTTTGAAGAGGTGAGAGAAAAAGTGTAATAAAGTTGATGATGTATTGAGTCTGTTGTTGGAGACGTTTTTCTTTCGCTCTGGAGAGGTGGAGACGACGTGAGGAGGACGTTGCACAAAAGGCACTTATGATAAATGGAAGGACAACTTAAAGGGGCTTGAAGTGAGGGATAAAGTGGCATCCGTGATTAAGGAAACAGGGGGAATCGAGAAGGGTGTTATTATATTTAATATTAGCGATTAAAGGACGGGGACAAACTGTAACGGAGAAACAGTTAGTAAACCAGATTTTCTACTCGGGTAGAAAATCTGGCATGGGTCGTGTACTGTTGAATTTCTCAGTGAAAAGAATCATTTCTCTTTTATGTATAACCCAGACACTCTCGGCCCCCCCACACACACACACCGCAACAAAGAATAAATAAAAAATAAAAGACGTCCTGCCTTTTAATGTAGATGAAAATGATAAGACATATACCTTGATCTTCATTAGATATAATCTGTTTAAAATCTTAATCGACTCTTCCTTAAACCATAGCCCATACCTCCACAGAATTCCATCGAAATCCATCCATGTCTTGTGGACATGTCTTGAGGACAGGAAGACCGTCCATTAAACAAACAGCAAAGGGTGAATGCTTAATTTCCTGATAATTACGCTGGCAAGGGTGAGCAGGTCTGAGGAGGTAGCAATAACGAAGAGGGAATAAACGACCGGTAAGCAATTAACGATAACTGTAAAGAAAGAAAAAGGATGATGAAAGTAAACAAACAAAGAAATCGTACGGAAGGAAATGACTCATAAAAAGACAATAAAGAAGGAACGATATAGATCAGCGGAGAATGAAGGAGAGGAAGATCTCGAGATAAAGAAAGAGACACACACACTGAAGAGATCGCAAGATTAGAATGGAAGAAAATGAGAGAGAGAGAGAGAGAGAGAGAGAGAGAGAGAGAGAGAGAGAGAGAGAGAGAGAAAATATCGTGCAAGAGTTTCGCCTGTTTTCCGTGTTGTTTGTCTGCGTGTCCGTAGGCATGATAGCGTGGCTATAAGCTATAATCAAGGGTTTGTGGCAAACGTCGAGGCATTATAAGATTGCTTTCGCTCCGAGATAATGTAACACAACGGAGGAGAAAAAATATATATATATATACGTATATATATATTGTCGCAGCATGTTCGACCGGTAATTTTTTTTGCTTCCTGATATGAAATTACGAAAGTTTCACATCGAAACGTTTCATAAAAAAAGGTGAAAATCTTTTCAGTGTTACGTAAGGAAAGTAATTTTCAAAGAATTAAAGATAATGTAAATAGTAGATTGGAATTAAATTACAATAGCGGACGAAACTAATTCTCAAAGGTGAAAACTGTTTAATAGTGTAAGACGAACAAAATCATTCACAAATTTAAAATGATTTTTGTATTATAAAGCAATAATTCGTTAAGCAGTTGGAAATAATCCTAGAAGTTCGGTGTGACACGAATCCTCATATGTTGGAAAGTCTGTTTCGTAGTACATCCTTAAGAAAGAAAAAAAAATAGAATCTAGTCAGTACTAAAGTGAAAGCTTTATTTTTACTGCAAGCGAAACAAATAGATATCTAAATAGTTCAGATTTAAACCAATTCTTTTAAAAAATTTTAATTCTTATCAGTAATAGGTTATGGTACCAATCCATAAAAAAGTGAAAATATGATTAAGAGTCGAAACCAGTTCTTAAACAAATAAAATCTGCAAAGTAGTAAAGAAAGATGCCATCTCGAGAGAAAAAAATTCAAATCGGAATATTATTTCAGAACGAAGCCAACCCTTAAAAAAAAAAACATAGAATAATCTGATTAGCAGTACAAGACGAAACCAATCCTTTCATACACGCTTTGATGTGAGTAAAGACAATAAATTATTTTGTGTTGCAAACATCATTCTTGGAACAAAAGGAGCCGACACACTTGACTTGCCGTGTAATGAGAATGAATGTTATGGACTTTCACACACAAGCGTACATAACTCATCCACGAGGAGGCATGGGGCCCTTACCCAACCTTCAACTGAGCTAAGTTCGAGGGTTCAACTACGTTCTGGTTTTGAATTTAAGCACTGGAGGCCCATGTTATGTATGGATTCCACTCTCTCCCTGCGTGGAAGTCACAGACTCAAGCGTTAACCTGGTTTTCCAGAACTAAATACCGTTTTTCTCTCTGCAAATTAAATCAGTTAACACCGCCTCTCTCTCCCGTCATAACGTGAAGTGGAAAGAATTTAAAACACTTACAGCGATACACGTTTCAATTTCTATGCACCATATAAAAAACTAATGCGCTTGTTTGGCATTCAAAAATTTATTTTCACTCATTGTATCTTTACGGTGTATTTGTAATTACATGAATTTTATCGTTATAGGCTTTTTCTTACGGCGTTTTGCACTACGAAAATAATATGATTAACTGTCTACGAAATTTTCATCTACAGAGTATAGACAGCAG
>NC_087205.1:4942491-4949991 GCF_015104395.2 Macrobrachium nipponense | reverse complement strand
TTTTCGTCCCACGAAGCCAAGAGGTCGCTGCTGCTCCTATGTTGTTCCCGAATATCTCTCTTTAAAATATGTGGACTGCTCTGTCTTTAGAATATGTGGACTGCTCTGTCTTTAAAATATGTGGACTGCTCTGAATCAGACCGACCCGAGACCAATCCAAAGACCAATCGTTATTAGGAAGACCAGGGCAAGGGACCGGGGCGTCTCCTCTCCGCTTCATTGGTCCGAACGCGGACAAGAGAGCAGTCTTTAATAAGCAGTGCGAAGCGTAGCTAATTCCATTCTATGGGTCATTAAAAGCGGTGATTTATACAGCGAGTCATCGCGAGCAACTTTATACGGTGTATATTCTGAGCTAGAGCCTGTAGTTTTGAATGAACGTCCATAAAAGTCGTTGCTCTGAAATACAGTGATGGCACGACTCGAGTTTTGAATAGTAGGGCTTTTGTGGAAGTCATTGTTTTGAAATATAGTCGATATAGCATTATGGCTTTTGTTTGGAAATCCGGTTGGCGGTGTGAGGTGCATCGTGTTAGATGGAATACAATTCCCGATTGACAATGCTGCCTGTGCGTTTAACAATTTCGTGGCTTAATGTACTCGTCATATCAGAAATCAGCCTTTGGTGAAGCATAGTCTGTGGTTTAGGATATTGTTAGTAGTTCAAAACAACGTGTAAAAAACACCATGGCATGTATGTAGGTAGGCCAACTCCTAAACGATCTGTGACTGGGGAGAAAAAAACCGGATGCTGCGGAGGACATTTTTTCATTTTTTTTTATATCGTTTGTCATGAATTGGCACGATTTGAAAAAGTCATACACTATCATTTGACTCGAGCGGGCGAAGTTACTCGTGCATAGCGATTCCTCCTTGCTCCCATGTTCTGTCAGTCTCTTCCAGTGAAGGATTAACTTTGTATCTTTTCTTATTATCATTTTGTGCAACTCCGGCTAAATTTGGATATGACATAGTAGAACGGAAGGCTAATGAAACTAGTGTTCATGTACGCGCAAAAAATGCACAGCATACGTACACACAAATGCAAATGGATGTTGTTCGTATGCTACAGGTTGCAAATGAATCATGTTTATTAATTTTGCGGCAAGATTAACAATATTTTAGTATGTCAAAGGCCGACGGGACGGTCAGTGCGGTCCAGTGCCTCTCCGCGCAGGCGCGAAGAAACAACGAAAAGAGGAGGTAAGGAAGGGAAGGAGAAATTAACCCTTTCCTAAAAAATGTTGATGGAAAATGAAACATCACTCTTTTACCTAAGACAAGACCGAGCCATCCGTGCGCAAGCAAGCTTTTGTGCTTTCCAGGAGGGGAGCGGAATTTAACTTTCAACCACCAATTTGTTTAAAATTTGTTTGGCAAGAAAAACCTGTTTGCCGTCGTAAATGCAGGACTTTTAAAAAAAGGAGCGGGCCTTTGTTTTCATTTCCCTTTCTTCCACGATTTTTTTTATCACTGTACAACGGCATAATGCAACACCTAGCAATTACCGGATGCAGTGGGCCTTTGTTGGGGGAACTTGTTAACGTCCTCAATTGAAAGGCTAAACAGGAGGGCACGTAATGGTCAGGTCTTGGTAGCCGGACGTTACACAATGCTAATTGCCAAAAAGTACGCTTTCTTTACTTGTTGAAAGTGCGAGCGATAACATTAGGAAAATAATGACTATGACAGGTCCGGGTCTTCTTAGCTTTAATTAGTCGTTTTTTTTAAGCTTTAAACTTGCTGTTTCACGTTTAATAGGAAGAAGCACTTATAGTTTCGTTCTTAGTTTCTGGGTCTACGTTCATTAACAAAATCAGGCAATATTAATCATGAATATTACCAATTTATATCAGGGCTGGGGAGGTCCAGAGTAAAGCAAAACAATTACTGTTATGTTCATACTTTGAGTATAGAGTTAAAGAGGAGAGTTCCTGTGCAGGACTCTTCCACATCAAACACTAGATGAGCCTACACGGGTCTACCTCCCACCCTCACACTAGACGTACACTGGTGATTTTTAAATTATTATTATTATTATTATTATTATTATTATTATTATTATTACCCCTACAATAGATATACGCTGGTGTTTTATATTATTATTATATTATGGTACTACAGGTGGCGTTTTTGTAGGCTATTACCGTGCCGTAAAACCCTAAACAGGAATAATGAACGCGAGATACGAACGAAGGAAGGAAGAAGGCTCGAATGCAATCTCTGGTGTTTTCCCCTTCCTGTTTTGCCTGACAAGGAACCATAAATCAGGTTGGCCCTCCGTGTGTGCGGTTTATTTTCTGTTCATTTTCTCCCGTTTTGGTAAGATCGAGACGTTAATGGCTTTTCATTTAAACGATAACGCCGCTTATACATAATATATATATAAATTTTGAGGCTCGAAGTTTCACCTTTTTTTTTATATATGTTTTGTTTTTACATTTTTTGAATAACCTTTCACTCCGGTCGGAAAATATGTTTGAGTTTTTCATAAACTTCATGAATGGTTCTCTTGTGTCGAAGGTCCCAATAAATTCTAGTGGGAAAGTGCAGCGTCTGTCTATATGGTTATGTCCTAATATATACATATATATATATATATATATATATATATATATATATAGTGTGTGTGTGTGTGTATGTGTGTGTTTCCGATCGCGGTCGCCCGTGTAACAATACTTTCCCACTGATAGCATTCCCTGCGACATTCATTTTCTGATTGGTGAACCAAGGATGAATCCTTTGAGCACAAATACACGCACATAGAAATACACACACAAGGTTAATTTTTAGAATTGACCAGCGTTATTACCATGTTTATCTTATTGTGTTTTTGTAAACAAACTTCTAAACATTTCCGCCAGTCCGTCAACAAAGAAGCCACATGTTCTGTGACGAAACCTGGTCTATAAACATCGGGAAAACGACAAGCGTGTTGGGCGGTTTGACATTTGACCGGAGCCAGATAGGGGGGGTGGGGTGAGAGGAATGAGGTACGAAGGGGGTTTGGAATGGGTAAGGGGAGAGAATTTGAGTGTCCTAACCGGAGGGGAAGGGGGGATCGGGTTTGTGGAGATACCGGAGGGGAGAGAGAAGGCTTCTCTTGTTGGGTCACTGATGTAGCTCATGCTAGGGGGGGGGGAGGGGAACCTTGTCGTGCTATTTTGGGTTTCATTGCTCCAGTCCATAAGGGATAATGTTGCTAGCAGGCGTTATTGACGTGTCTGGATTTCTTAGTTTGATCTCAGGTTCGTAGAGATCAGTGGGTTAAGACGGCATTTTCTTGTTGATTATTTTTATTTCCATTTAGAATGTTCTGATTTGATTCTAAATCGCTTATTTGTGAATTGGCAGGCCCTGCACACGCGCAGATTTCGCAAAAAAATATATTGTTTATTTAAGGTACAAGGACAATCGCTGTGGGTGGCACTGGCATTGTTTTACAGGACGGTTTACTCTAAATTAATGGGGGAAGGAGAACCACTGCCACCATGGAGACCTCTCTAAAGAGAATAGTATATAGGCCTACCAAGATGTCTCGGTGTCCTGTTTCTTGTGTTTCTTTTTTGGCGATTTTTGTGGGATTTACTTTGTTTTGTTTTCATTTTTCTAGGTCGTAAAGACATTCAACCATTTATTACTTTTTATCTCCATAAAACCAGATTTCATTTTAAGGTCCACTAGGCTTATGCCATCTCACCGAGGCTTTTTTTACCCTTTTATTTTCTAATTCTTTTATTAATTACATAGACCTTGTTTCTAGTATATTCTCTCCTACACGTGTGTTGTCTCATTAGAGCCACTGTATCTATTTTTTCCCCATTTTACTCAAATTTATCTCTCCATTTCCTTCTTTTATAACGAACACAGGATCGTTCTAATCTAAGGAAATTACCCTCCGAACACGAATTCCGTGTCGACATGATATATTTATGGCCGATTCACCCTATAACATAATGGTATGTAGGCCCCTTAGGCCTACCGCCAGTAACAATTAACATGATGATGATAACAATGACATTTTGTGATTGAAGCTAATTGAACAATGGGCTAGAGTTTTCGTTCAGTGTAACCACGTCAGTGTTGGTGGTGTTGGCGGTTGTTTGCAGCTGGGGAGTGGTTCCATGTTCTTGGAGGAGATTTCAAACTTGTAATTTTTGTTCGTTTTCTTTTTACATGTTAAAGCTTTCGGTACACATAATAATAATAATAATAATAATAATAATAATAATAATAATAATAATAATAATAATAATAATAATAATAAATGAAAAAATCGAATGGAAATAATAGGTTTTCAATGGAAACTATCAATGGTGTGTGAAAAGGATTTTCTTATTATTATTATTATTATTATTATTATTATTAATTAATTATGATTATTATTATTATTATTATTATTATTATTAATGCAAACACAGTTCACGAGAAGCACTCTTGTGACGGAATCACTTATTAATAATATTATTATTATCACTCACAACCTGTTCTGACCTCGGTTCGATAAAAACAAAGGGCTTATCCTTTTGTATAAAGCTGCATACCCATTGTGTTTATCGTCTGTTTCGGATTGCCAGTTGACTGTGCTCTTTGAACTCCGGAGCTCCTGGTATTTGCTAATCTGGAATTAACATCGGAAACCTCTCTGTGTAGAAAGTGTTTTGTCCGTCCCTCGGAAGCCGACCCCTATCACTGTGCAGTATGTGTGTTTGTGCGTCAGTGAATTCCTGAACTTGCATCTGCACAAGCGATGCTTTTGTGAGCCGATGTACGTGTGTGTGTGTGTGTGTATATATATAATATCATATATATATATATATATATATATATATACACATATATATATCATATAATATATATATATGTATATATATATTATATACATATATATATATATATATATAAACAGGGAAACAGGGATTAAATTACTGTGTGTGTGGATTAAGGAGTGGATTAATTGCGAAGGTTGTAGTTAATTAAGGATCTGGTTAAATGTTTATACATTTTTAGTTTATTTAGATGCATTTTATGTTTTACTTCAGAAGTTAAAATGTTGGAAATGTTATATTGTATGGTTTTAAATGTTCTGATTTTCATATGGTTTTGTGATTCTTAAGAGTTATAATCGTCTTTTTCTGTTCTTTTGTTGAACCCTATTTAAGAATGTTTGGTTTTGATGATTTTATATTGTGGTCACTGAAATCTTACATATCTATTTATTCCTGTGCATATTGGCACCATGGCTGCATACTGCACAAACGCAGCATGATGTCTTGAACCTATTCGTACTGGCGTCTCTGATGACGTCATTTAACTTCCACTCACTCATTCTTTTTCGTCAGCATTGCCATCAGAATGATCAACGACTTTCTGTATCTTTTTGTGCTGACGTTAATTGCGAACTCTGAACTCGTACCCCTGGCTTCATTTTCAAATATTTTTTCTTTTACAATTCGAGTTTTTTTTTCTAAGTAGTTTCTACGACTTGTACCCAAACACTTGACGTTTCAGTGCCCATTGCAATGCCCAGTCAGCTGGCAATTTGCTGTTTGCATTTGCTTATACAAATTTACTAACGACACCTTCACGAAGACTGCTTGGTGGTGGAGTTTCATACGCTAGGGTGACTCAGCAATTTCTCTCTCTCTCTCTCTCTCTCTCTCTCTCTCTCTCTCTCTCTTCATTGTTGGTATAAAGCAGTTACATTCGAATTCGTTTCTTTTTCATTCTCAAACAATGCTTCTTTTTTCTTCTTGATTACAACTGATTTATTTCCTTTATTGGCTTCTGTTTCTTATGCATACAAATGCATTTATGTTCTTAATGTAAATTTCTCGATTACCTTATATACTAATAATGGTGTAGAGTGCCTTTTATTGTCTCTGAGCAGAAGATAAGTCTATTTCGACGATAATTAATATTTCCTGTAAATTAACCGTGAATGTGCTTATTTTATTCTTACATCCTCTATTTGTCTTTCTAATTTCCTTTATATAACTTTTCTTTCATCGTCAGTAGTACTTTGTTTCTTTTCTAAGAAACATTAGACTAAAACGATCGTTTCTTTGAGAGCGTTGAACGGTTTTTTGATAATAATAATAATAATAATAATATAATAATAATAATAATAATAATAATAATAATAATAATAATAATAATAATAATAATAAGAAAAATGCCCCTTTGTTGACGTACTCTCTTCACGATTATCATCTGCAAAGCGGTTTCCTAAATTAGTCTTTTATTCTCCTAATATAACCATTGCATTCTTTCAATTTTCAGTGGAATGCTTTGTATAGTTAAAAGTACACAAAGTCTCTCTCTCTCTCTCTCTCTCTCTCTCTCTCTCTCTCTCTCTCTCTCTCTCTCTCTCTCTGCATATATGCATGTATAAATAAGTAATGTTTGTAAGGAGCGCGATTAACGTGTAAAACGTATACATTTGCAGAGTAGGGTTCCCTCAAAGAAACAGACGCAAGTAGACAACTGGATGAAGTGATACAGAAATCCTAAAAGCAAAATGGCCCTGACATTTTTCAGGTTCCTGATAAAAAATGTGATAGGCTTCACTTTTGGACGCATTGTAGGTGTAACAAGGACATCACTCAAAAGCAGTCCCTCCACAGGCGGGGTCCTCCGCCAGTGCATACATGGAAACTGAACTGCAGCCATGAAGTCATATCCAGAAAAAAAGAATTTACATTATATATATATATATATATATATATATATATATATATATATATATATATGTGTGTGTGTGTGTGTGTGTGTGTGTGTGTGTGCGTGTCTGTTCCTGCTTGTGTGCTTGTGTATGTATGTATTAAGTACGTAAATCTTAACATATATGATTAATATATCATAATGAAATATAAAAAAATTGAAAGTCTTCTCAAACCTAACTTTAGATAAAGGAACTGCAAGTCCAAGACTATACGGAACGTCACGGTGCAATGGCTATGAACAAAACCAAAATTAAATACTACATACGTTAGCCTATATAGTGACAAATAAGCTTAATAAGGTGAATAAATTTTACATGATATATGACAACCTTACCAATCACAGACAAAAATATTCCTGTAAATTAAGCGACAAACGACCCCGTCTATGAGATATTCTTCTTGTTTCCGAAAACGCCAGTCCCGACCGCCAAGGACTGCCACGCCAGAGAGACTCCTCAAACGCCAAAGGGCCGCCTTTGGGGACGCTGCTACCTGATAACAACAGCATTACATCCTGACAAAAATCCTGATGGGATTTTAACAAACCTTATGACAAGTCATTTTGGGCCCGGGACGAATATCACACGCTCACGTCATCCCGTGGGATGAACGTACCCTTATGAGGCGTCGCCTCATGCATAATGCCGTGAATAAATGAATAACTTAGGTGAATGGGTATATAATTGACGAAAATGAACAGGTCACGGCTTGGCGGGGATTATGTTGCACCCGGCCTCATGAATGAGTTCGGCGTCAAAAAGAATTTTTCTTTTTA
>NC_087205.1:4884991-4934991 GCF_015104395.2 Macrobrachium nipponense | reverse complement strand
AACACATTACTACTTACGGAATTCACAGACCGATACACATAGTACTACTTACGGAATTCATTGACCAATAGACTTATTACTAACGGAATTCATAGACCAATAAACATATTACCAACCGATTTCGTAGACCAATAGACATATTACCTTTTGGTCGTTGAACAACAGGCTACTTGTTAAAGACTTTAAAGTTATAGACGTACTTTTCCAGAAGCCATGGTCCAATAGACACATATGAGACGTGAAATAATAGTCGTATTATTTTCGCAGGCTTCGAACAATAGACTCATTACTTACCTGTGACACAAAATAGTGGAAGGATTCTCTCGTCTTTCTCTTGCCTTCTTCTCGACCAGAACATGAACATGTGAGGGGCGTTGGGTTGCTAGTCTCATTGGCGTCTGCAAAAATAAATAGATAAATAAATAGTTACAAAGGAAATACAACGGAAATAGAATATGGCAGACTGGTCAGAGATTCAAGTTATAAATAAAGTAAATTTTAAGAGATGGTTAGTCTTTTCTTGAAAAACAGAAGGTTAAATGAGAGAAAATAATCGAGAATATAATTACATAACACCGTGCAAGGTTGAAAGATTCAGATGTGGTAACTATGATATATATAGACAGTTCAACCATTTATTTTCAAAAGAAGGCAGAACTGTACTTATCAACTTAAAGCAGATAGAAAACCTTTTTGCCGAAACAGAGAAAGAAAGATTGCAAGTACAGTAGGTACATAAGAAACTGAAGAGAGAGAGAGAGAGAGAGAGAGAGAGAGAGAGAGAGAGAGAGGAACAAAACGTAGTCCCAGGGAGAAGCTTCAATGAAAGATGAAGGTCCGCCATTGAGGTGGAACGTGTAATGGCGCCATGGGAAGCATACGCGATTAGTTGAATAAACTTCTAAATTGATCTTTGTTCTCTCTCTCTCTCTCTCTCTCTCTCTCTCTCTCTCTCTCTCTCTCTCCCCTATCTTTTGTTCTTCTTCCCCTTTTCTTCATCATAATTCACTCTCTCCCCTCTCCTTTCCCCTCACTACAATCATCATCATCGTCGTCGTTTCTATATATATATTTTTTAGTCTTCCATATTTACCAAGGGTTATATTTTTGTAAATATGTTGTAATGTATTTATAAAGAAAAAATGCCTTTTTTCTATATCAGTCATTATTCATTTTCCTCTTGTCATCAGTTTAATCATTCACTTGTTTATTTTTTTTTTACATTTTTCTACTTTATTCATCTACCGCCAATTTTACTACCTGTATTATTTAATTTTTTTTTTTTTTTGCTTCAAGCTCTTTTCATACTTAATTTTTTTTTACTGGATTCCCCCCCTTTTATAGCTTAACTTTTCATTGCCTCTAGTTTTTATTTGCATTTTTTTTTTAATCAAATTTCATTCAATATCCTTTTTTTTCGCAGTAGTATTCATGATCGTTTTTCACTACGTCTTCCACACGTTCCCCTCTGCTTTATCAGCTCAATCTCCCCCTCTTCCCTATCACCCCCTCTCCCCTTCCCCCTCCGATACAAGGAGGGGAATCCAACCCCCAACCCCCAACCCCCAACCCCCAACCTTTCCTTTCCCCTTGCCCCATTTTATTTCATTACAATCATATCCCGCAGTCTTTCAATTGTCATGATGAGTTCACTTTTGTCTCTGGACACGCCCTCTCTCTCTCTCTCTCTCTCTCTCTCTCTCTCTCTCTGTTTGTCCTTGTTCTTTCGCCCCATACCCTCTCGCTTTTTGTGTTTATCCTCTCTCTCTCTCTCTCTCTCTCCGTTTGTCCTGGATCTTTCTCCTTATACCCTCTCGCTTTGTTTGTTTGTTCTCTCTCTCTCTCTCTCTCTCTCCCCCCGATTGTCCTTGGTCCTTATCCTCATATCCTCTGGCTTTGTTGGTTTATATTTTCTCTCTCTCTCTCTCTCTCTCTCTCTCTGCTCTTGTTCCCTCTCCATATACCCTCTCGTTTTGTTTGTTATTCTCTCTCTCTCTCTCTCTCTCTCTCTCTCTCTCTCTCTCTCTCTCCTCTCCTTTTTTTGTCATTCGAAATGCTCTCTTAATAAATTTCTTGTTCGTTTCACTTAATTTTCGATTTAAATTTTATTTATTCTTTACTATTAATCATTAGTTATATTTTCCTAAATCAACTCCATAATTCATAATTAAAATCTCTCCTATTCTGAGTCAATGCAAATAAATATCAGCACAAATAATTTTTTTTTTTTTATACCTTATTTTCAGCACTTCTAAATTTACCTTCCCCTCCTCTCAGTCACCCCAGTTTGACAGCCCACATTCTCCGTATGCCTCTACTACACCCCCCCCCCCCCCCCCCCCCCCACTCCGTTCAGCTGTCAGGGTCCGTCAAGCAACGCGCGTCGGTCAAGCGGAGTGATGGGATGGCGGTCAATTATCTCATTAAGGAAGAGGGGGTTTCTCTCTCTCTCTCTCTCATCCCCATCGTTTCTTGTTAGGCCTCCCCAGACACTTCTGACATCCAGTAAGTGGATTTAATAGTGACCTGATTTGTCATTATTGATTATTCCATTCCTGTTTAGGTCTTCGAAGGAATAATGCTCCTTTCTAAAATAATAATAGGAAAAATAATAACCTCGGAAGTAATAATATACAGGGAAATATCAAAGCCACAATATGCTTGTGCACGTTATTCAGTGATGATAGCCAATAGTAATTGATAAAGGTATATACAATATTAGTCTTTGGGATATATACTTGACTCTCCTGATTATTGGACTTTTTTGGAATGTGGTGAACTATAACTTACTTTTATTATTATTTTTTTTTTTATAAATTAAAAAAGGTGTCTTTATTCCCAGCATCAGAAAATGCCATCTTAACCAAAAATTTCCCAACATCCCAAATAACGTTACCCAAAATTTGCCATTATCCAGAATTCCTCGGCATCCGGACGTCCTCAATATCCGAAATGTCCGCATGATAATAACCCTTCATTCCCACAGTCATCTTCAGTCGTGTGGGGAAGATGCAATTTTTCATATGGTCGTTTATTATTCCCTTTGATACCCTTTGACCATTGCAGCGATTATAGATACGCGCATTTGCATCTTTTGGCTACCTCTTGTGCTATTCACCTTCCTCACTTAGTAGTAGTGTATATATCTATTTCCCATGTGCATACATACTCACACACACAGACATACACGCACGCCTATATACTCACACATATATACTGTCATATATATATATGTATATATGTGTACATATATATAAATTAAAGATACAATACCATTAATGTTATCTCTCCCTCTCTCTCATTATTATATATATATATATATAATATATATATGTATATATATATATATATATATATATATATATATACTATTTATAATCCAAGGTACAATACTGGTAATATTATCTCTCTCTCTCTCTCTCTCTCTCTCTCTCTCTCTCTCTCTCTCATTACGTCTGATGTACCCAGCAGCAGGGGCTACTATTCTGCTATGCAAGTCATCTATACGCTATTTTCTCAGCATCTGTAGCGCACAGGAGTTATTGGGTTATATTTCCTGTTTTGTTTGTTTGTATATTTGTTGTGTATCTTGTTTAGAGAGAGAGAGATAGAGAGAGAGAGAGAGAGAAGCAGCAGCCGATACTAGTTTCTTGTCATCGTTATGTTATTACAATCATCACATATCTTCCGCCCTTTATGGTGGGTCCTGCTGTAACAACGAGACCTTATCCATACAAAAGTTGCAAATATATAACCTTAATTTCGAGGGTTGTCAAATTTATTAGTGAAATTTCCGTTAAGAATTTGCATAATCGCTGTTTTACATTATACAGAGATGGAGAATGGGGGAAAGAAAAGTTATAGATAATGTACGCTCTTATGGCCCTATGAAATCTAGGCCTACATATATTCAATAAATCGTACTCGATTTGGGTAAAACTGTAAACAATAATATTGTGAACTATATTTCAGTTAATGAATTTAAGTCCTTTGATGCCCCTAGGTATATAAATAGCTATATAAGAACTAATGAGACTTGCAATTAGCTTGAGAGCGTGAGGGCAGCAGCAGATCGCAGTGAGGTCAGGAAAGTCAACAAGGTCAGGTTGTAAGTGACAGATTGATGGATTAATTTATTCAGTGAGAGTCACAACATGAGGGTCATAGACGCTGAAAGAGACTGCGTTAGAATACACACACACACACACACAAACACAAACACACATCCATATATATATATATATATATAATATACACACATAAATGTATATATATATATATATATATATATATATATATATATATATATATATATATGAATTTATCACATCACCGTAGTTCATATACACGCGATTTAAGCTACGAATGTCCTTTAATATCTACTAATTCGCTCTACCTCGGAATTAATATATTTTCATATATTTTAACCGAAGGGGAATTCTTTAGTTGATAAGAAATTCGTCGGTTCATGGGGTCGAACCACGGAACCAAGAATTCAGGACGTACAGTGACGCTCGTTTTGTGTGTCAATAAATGAACTTGTAAATATTGAAATATTCATAGCTTATTTTTTATTAAAAGGCACCAAACAACAACGAGCGATCGATCTTGAAAGAAGGGGGCAATGTAATGAATGAAGAAGGTAATACAAAAAGAAATAAGTTAGTTAGATAATTAGAATTATAAAAGAAAATAAAGTTCATGCAACACGAGCAAATGTTCCAACGACTAGAAATGTGGAGGGACAGCCAGCAAGTTTGAATGTGTGAGTGTTAGAAATATTCAATAAGTGAAAAGGAAAGCAGTGGCGAAACCGCAACATTTTAATTGCATTTGAAAATGAACAAATGACAGCTGAGACAACGACTTGCATATATCATGCGTCCCTGGAAAAGCAAGGCAAGTAAACAATTGTAGACACTGTCTGCTTAATTTTACACGACTCAGCCCAAGAAATTATAAATAGAATGGCAAAATAGGATGTATCACCAAGAAAAAACTACGCGGTAAAATCTTTGTCAATAAAATGTATCCATGTATCTTTTTAAAAAGTGAACGTAGGAAAAAATAAGAATATAGAATGATGAAAATAAAGAAATCGTGTAGAAATAAGCTCAGAATTGAAGAAACTGGAAATTTGTAAATGTCAGGCGCTGTTATCTGGCTTAAACAAGGGAGTGCTGGATTTAATTATTTGTTTCTTCTTCAGCCCCTGAAAAGTTCTCCATTTAGAAGTTTCATTTCCTACACGAAATAAAATCTGTGGGAGACATTTTGCGTGGTTGTATTCTGAACTCGTGGGTCAACTGTTGCGATGAGCTTATTATACCCTTATATTGTGGATTGTGAAACTATCTACTTTCTCGATTAATGTAATAGTCTTTACTTTGAAAATAAAATATAACTATTTGAGATATGGAATCTTGAGATGAATCAGTTGCTGGCGAAATAATACAATTTTCTTCCACTGGGAAAGTATGTCTGAAAACATTGTTATAGTAATACTGCATCCACTATATTTACAAAGAACTCCCGAAACAGCTTATCAACTCAAGTACGAAGGAGAAGGGATATAGGATAGGAAAGTTATCAGAAACTGAGGCGTTGATGAAGTGAAATATTTTCAGGTTTTGATTTAAGGTCAGCAAAGGGCAAATGGGCCTTTGTTTCGATCGGAGACAAAGTCCCTTATGAGAGAGAGAGAGAGAGAGAGAGAGAGAGAGAGAGAGAGAGAAATAAAAGTGCTGAACCGACAGGTGCTATCCCAACATTCCATCGAGACCGAGAAAGGAAGGTGTACAGTAGAGAGAGAGAGAGAGAGAGAGAGAGAGAGAGAGAGAGAGAGAGAGAGAGATCTAGCAACTAAAGCTGTTAGGAACAGCATTTCAAAGGACCGAAGCAGCAAAGCGTTCAGGAGAGAGAGAGAGAGAGAGAGAGAGAGAGAGAGAGAGAGAGAGAAAGCCTTTGGGTGTCTGCATCTCCATAGCGCATAATTAGTGATTAGTCTCCTGTTTCTTGTTTGAACATCGATGGTTTCGGGGGTAAGTCTCTTTCTGTCTGTGGGTAGCCTAGCTTTTTTTTTTTTTTCACGCTTAATTGGGTATTTAATCAATTCAATGGCTTTGCTATCATCTCTCGCCTAAAAGCCAGCAATTCGACCCTTGATATTTCCCAAAACGCCTAAGCCGTGTTTCACAATGTTGCGTAGGACTATGCTCTGTAGTTTCCAGTGGATTTGAGTATTTTAGGTCTTTTTCGCATACATTTTTTTTTTTTTTTTTTTTTTTTTAGTTTTTTGTTTTATAAATCCCAATGTATTTTAAACATTTCCTAAGAAGGCTATACTCACTGATTCCTTACAAATATTCAAGTTTTATTTCAAATGATTTCGTTCAACTCTGCGCTCTTTGATTTCCAATATATTCAAACGTTTTCTCCATATAATAATTCTCTATAATTTTCCAAACATTTCTGCATTTCACGTATAATTCTGAGGTCTACGATGACCATTGTAATAATCTTCTATTTCTCATATATCTTTATTGCTATAGTTTTTTTCTTCATTTTTTCAGTTTATTTCACCATCGTTATTATTATTTCATTCGTTTTGCGGAAGTGAAAGCATTCGTTTGGTTTTCGCCTCTATGGAGAACTGATTGGTTTTTAATGGGATTTTAATAGACCGGGCTTTTTAATCTTGCGGATACGAGTTTGCCATGTAATATGATAAGCGTGATTGTGATTTATAGGCACCGTCAAGCTTTATCGTCTTGATGTGTTCCGGGCATTTTCAAAGCCATTCGTCTTGTTTCTCTTGTGGAAAGAACATTTCGGTTTGCTTTTGCTCAGCGTATTCAGAGCATAAGAACACTTTTGATTTATGTATCTATTTCTCTATACATCTGCATATATATATATATATATATATATATAATATTTGTATGTATGATATGTATGTATGTATGTATGTATATATTTCTTTATGCATCTGCATATACTATATATATATATCTATATATATATATATATATATATATATTATATATATATATATATATATTAATATATAAATTAATTATATATATAAAATGCAAAAGATTTCGCATTTTCAGAAACAAACGTCCCGAGATGTCCGCAATAAGAATCGAATCTTTTCTCCGTTTAATCTTCAACGCAAGAAATCTCCGCTGAAAGACATTCATCTTGATTAGAGACGAAAACTTCATCTCGGCATTTATCTTCTACCCACTGTTATTATGGGTCATTTCTTCCATTAGAAATCCAAGACCCTTTCATTTTATAAAAGCGCGCTTCTGGTTGGTCGGCCATGTCGAACCCACCAATCAAGAAATCCCGAATCCTTTTATTTCGTAAAGGCTCTTCTGGTTGGTCAATCGTGCCGACTCGACCAATCAATAATCGAGACGTCCAGGTATGTTTTCCTCGAACTCGTTTCCAAAGGCTCCGAGACGAAATCGCCGTGCCTGCCGACTCAAACTCTTAAGAGATTTTAATAATCTTTTTTGTAAGTTGAAGGGGCGCGTTTACATCATCCCTTAAGAACACTGGGAGTCGTTGTAGATTAGAGCACTATTTAATACGGGAAGGATGTATATTTAACGCTCGTAGACTTCTGTGCAGACGTTAATATGCGCGTGAATCTTTATGGGTTGGTAATCTCGAATCGTAAACCGTTCAGTGTCTGAATTTAAAAGGGCCAGACGAAACACCATCGTACTTTGTGTATTAATTCACTTAGCAGACGGGTGCCCAGCCGCCGTGTAAAACCGTGCAAATTATGAATCAAAGTGACATCGGCTGAAGGCTGGCGCATTTATTAACTCAAACGCCAACGTAAATTGGCGGGCAAAAACAGAAGAGTCAGTCGGTCCCCTCCCTCGAGATGAATGACGTCACAAAAAAAACCGGTACCAGTAGCGCCACTCAGTTCCAATCTGGCCCTTAGCACTTCACCCCTTGGCACCATAACTCGGTTGACTCTTCCCCCTTTTTTATGTACCTTTCTTTGATCTTAAGTTAATTGATGCTGCTGCAGCAGAAAAACAGAAGCACTTGGAATGCTCGAGAGAGAGAGAGAGAGAGAGAGAGAGAGAGAGAGGAGAGAGAGAGGTGGCGGTTGGTTCGTCGTATACGCACATATTATACAATTCATAGGTGACATTAAAAATTAACGCCCGTGCGTATGTTTGTGTGTATTTGAGAGAGAGATAAGGGGGGGGGGGTGCGTGTGTGGTTTGTGTGTGTATTTGAAAGAGAGAGAGAGAGAGAGAGAGAGAGAGAGAGAACGTTGTTGTGTAGGTGACATTAGGTTCTAGAATGAGAGTGATAGTAGAGGGCAGGAAGCGCGCAATAATAATAAAAGATATTTATCTCCTTATTCGGCAACTGCGAAGACGATGAGTCATGCGGTGGATTCATGTAATGCCAAAAAGAGATACAGAGGAGGAGGAGGAGGAGGAGGACCGATGGCAAGAAAAAGTAAATTTCATTGTGTACAGAGAAATGTAAAGTCACTAAGAGAGATTCTGATTTTGTTTTGTAAGACTGAAAGAGCCCTACAGGAAAGGCCGAAGATCTTATGCTCCTTTGTATCAATTTCCTCGTGGGCAATATCCCCTGTGTCCTTGTTCCATGTGAACAGTTCATCTACTACAATAATAATAATAAATAATAATAATAATAATAATAATTAATAATAATAATAATAATTTGGAATAATAATAATAATAATAATAATAATTATATATATATATATATATATAATATATGTATATATATACGTATATATATACACATATATATGTCTGTGCATGTGTGTGTATTATATGAATATATGTTTATGTATATGAAGATGGTAGTTAACTCCCAGGGAAAATCAGAATAACCAATATATACATATGTATGTATGTACTCTTTCTTTTCATGGTATGCAAGCATGGTTAAGCATAGTTGCAAAGCGCTTGAGTATTTGCACGAGAGAGATGGATGGAGTGGTTTGTGTAGTGGGGTTCGGCGCCCTGCTGACGAACTTTCTGTGAAGGAGGTGTGTGAGTCAGGTAACGTTGGGGAAGTTCATTCCAAATACACCAATTAAAGTTAATAAGGTAGTGGCCGTTGTCTTTTTTTTTTTCCTTGGATTCACCTTGTTGATAAAAACAATCATATGATATCCTATATATTTACTGTATTTATAAATTTATTTATATATATACATACCTGTACGAATGTTTATATTTATATGTGAATTTATTTATTTGTTTTATATGCATATGTATTTTGTTAGGATATACATATATATGAATATATATATATATTATATCATATGTATATATCATATATATATATAATATATATATATATATATATATATACTATATACATAATAAACAAAGTTTTCCTACAAAAAGGTCATCAGCAAGTCTCTGACCTGTAGTGACCCTGAAGTTCCACGGAATTTAAGGCCTCTCTCTGTTTCCGCCACTTATTTGGCCTCCATTTAGCTAGATATAATATCTTTCTCCTTTTCTATCAAAATTAATGTCGCATTATTTTTATCAACCTAGCTTGCGCCGTTCTCTCTTCGCAAGTAAAGCATCTAAAGTCAGTGATTCTTCTTGTAGGTATCCGTACTTTTCAGCCATATCTTTGCCCTAACTCTACATATCGCTATTTATGAATCCTACCTGCCTATGAATTTTATCGCTTGGGAGACAAATACGCTTTTCGCAACTGTAGCTTTTTGGTTTAAAAGCGGACCATAATTTAGTTGTACCACTGCTTCCCCACCCGAACGCCTCCCACCCCCCCCCCCCTAGTTATTACATCTTCCTCCTAACGAACGAACTTGCACGTGCTCTGAATCTTTTAAAGACAGATTACTGTAAAGTTTCCTAACTAGTGCTTTTAGCTTAAAAAGAGAGAGCGACCAACCACCTGTGGTAAGGTAGCAGAGCCCAGCAGAACCCCTACCCCTCTCCTAATTCAAGCGGTGGGTAACGTAATTAACAGGTGGCAAATCTTTCTCAATTTATTTATTCTGTTTTTCTGTTTTAGTCAAACACACGTCAAGGAACACTCCCTTAATTAATGGTCATGTTTTAAGCGCCCGCGGTAGTCTTAAATAACATTATTTTAAGGCTTTCATTTTCAGATTTCAAAGTCGACGAGAATATGAGGTGCTTTTACGAAAGGTAAATTTCAGCCTTCAACCAAACTTTTTCCTTATCAATTTTTATTTTCGTCTTCCTTCGCTGGGTATCTTATCTCGGTGTTGTAATGTTTCTTACGACTTCTTTTTATAATTGGTACGTATTTCAGCAGGTCACGGAATGACCATACACCTCTCCGCTTCGCAATCAACTAAAAAGAAAAAAAAAAAAGAAAAAGAAAGACTGAAAATGTACCCTGTGGTAAGGAAAGTTAATTCGGAATTAGTGCCTCCTGGTACATTTTATGGGTCGTTTTTCTGGCCCAGGATGAGAGAGAGAGAGAGAGAGAGAGAGAGGAGGAGGGAGAGGAGGAAGAGATGAGGAAAGACGAGAGAGAGAGTTTACTCTGGGAAAATTCAATTGTGTTAGCAACTGGATCTGGAAAAAGAAACAGCTGGTTTTGGTCCGAAACGTTACTTGTCGCTCTCTCGTGACAAGAGAAGCAATGTATGAATGCTAATTGCACATTTATGTTATTATTATTATTATTATTATTCAATGTGTGGGTACGTTCCTTTGGAAGGAGCCGAGAGTTCCCGGAATATAAACCCTACAGAGAGCTAAGTGCTTTTGTTATTTCATTACGTTTCACGAAATCAGACAAACAAGTATTTCCACGACGGAGGTATAAGTACATCAGAAAGATATATAATCGAATAAAGAAAGACGAGTAAAATGGATAAAGATTTCTTTTATATTTCAATACGTTTCCGGTACTTTGGAAAACGAGAGACTCGTACAAAAATGCTCTCTGTATTCTGTAACAATTCTTGAAACCGATGGCGAGGTATCGGTACAAAAATGAGCTTTGTATTATGTAACACTTCTTGAAACTGAAAACGAAAAACCCACACAAAAATTCTCCCCGTATTCTGTAACAATTCTTGAAACTATGACCGCTAGAAATCGGTACAGATGCGCTCTCTGTATTCTATAACATTTCTTGAAACCGATAATGAGGTAACAATACAAAAATGCACTTTGTATTCTGTGTAACACTTCTTGAAACTGGATATTAGGAACCCTTACAAAAATGTTCGTTGTATTCCATTACATTTCCAGAACCTATGAAAACGAGAGACCCAGCCTAAAATGCTCTCTGTGTAGATAAATGATTAAACAAGTAAATAAACAGAAGCAGTAGAAAGGCCCAACCAGGCGGAGTATATCCCCCCTGAGGCGTTGGGCGAGAAAAAAGGGGTTGATCTCAAGGCACGAAGGAGGCGCTCGCTGCTACTGCTGCTGTTGCCGCTCTTCGAGAGAGAGAGAGAGAGAGAGAGAGAGAGAAGGCGAAATACGAGAGACTGCAACTCCGGGTTCCTTATGTTTTTTTTCTTTTTTCCTTTTTTTTTTACGTAACAGTATACACCTAGATGCCGGTTTTAGTAGAAGGGGAAGCGGCATTTCTTTTCCTCTTTTTTTTTCTTCTCTCTCTCTCTCGTCTTGCTTTCCGTTTCCTAAACATTTTCCCTGTAGGGTGTGTATGTATTTGTATTAGTTTCCTTATCTCTGTCTCTCTCTCATTTTACTTATTTAGCAGCAGTTTGTTCCTCCTGGTCTCTCTTACCTTCGTTCTTGTCTCACTTTCGTTTCCTAGACATTTTATTTGTGGGATTTTATGTCTTTATATGAGCCTCCTTCTCTCTCTATCTCTCTCTTGTTCAGTGGTAAATTTTTCCATAAGAAATGGATAATTGCAATTAGTTTAATTCGTCGATTTTCTTACTGGAGAAATTACATTTCAAAATGCTTAGTTGTTTACATACTATTTAAATATATTACTTCATGAGTTTATTTCGCCCATTTTTGTTTTATTTTCCCTTTTGCTTTTATGCTGCTGATTAAATTGTCTTTGCCCTTTCAGTAATATTAAATTTGTGCAACCAAGCGTAAAGTTTTCGCATGACGCCTTTCTCTCTCTCTCTCTCTCTCAGCATTTATGAGAAACAGGTGCGCTAACCAAAGTAACAGCAGATTCTGTTGATATAATATAAAATATGCAACTCTCGGAGTTATAAACCTTTCGCAAGCGAATATTTGACTAGACTGGATAGCGTTATGCCTCTCCTATTAAGAAAGAAAATTCGATTTAAGGAAATACTCGGTAGCCCAATTTTTATTTCGAGAAGGCTAACCATTATATTGGTTTTGTGGTCTTATCTAGATTCAGCGTTGCTTGCAGCAAGATGCGAAGGATTATTGCACGTTTCAGGGGCATATGCCCTGAGCTCTACCCTGTACTTTTATCAGACTTTGAAACGGAATGAGCATATTTTAGATCGAAATAATATTTGCGATATAATATATATATATATATATATATATATGTATATATATATATATAATATATATATATATATATATATATATATATATTAATAAAAGGACTGCTCGCCTCTCCTTGGCTACCCATTCTGGGTTCGACCCACCGCAATTGAATAATTACTCAAATATGTGTACCAAAAGGGTGGACAATGAAGTGTAAAGTAGTACACCTAAATATATTTTTCCCTGGGAAATGAACGCGGCTCATCTCGCTCTATTATTAGGTATTATATATATATATATATATATATATATATTATATTTATATATAGTATATATATATATGTATGTATATATATATATATATATATATATATATTATTATATATATATATATATATATATATATATATATATATATATGTATATATATATATAGGTTCCTTGGCTTGCTACCCATCGTAGAGAAATATGTACCACAAAGAGACGCAGGGTAGTACCTGGCCTGTCGTGCCCGGCCAGAAGAGAAATGTAAACATTTGGAGCGCCTAAAAAACGGGAACTTTATAATTGGTGTTTACATTCGAATTTATTAGGATATCAACGGGGGTTTTACCAATGTTAAATGGGTTTGTTTGTACATTGTCTGCCTCCTTCACCTGTTTTCTTCTTCGCCCGGCGCTCGCTCATTGTCTTCGAAGAATGAGAGTTCATTTGTCTTCTGCCTCCGTTTCTAGATTTTTTTTTTCTCTCTCCACGATGCTCAGGAGAATAGCACAGCTGCTGGATAATCTGGGGAGGGTATGATGCCTAAGCTTTTTAATCTCGATTTGCTTGTAATAGTCTAGTCTCCTACCCGGCACCTACCACCGCCCTTTTCTCCTCTCTCTCTCTCTCTCTCTCTCTCTCTCTCTCTCTCTCTCTCTCTTTTACATAGCATTATATTAGTGATTTACTTACATCTTTAATCAGAATTACACTTGTCTCACAAGATTTACTGTGTTTTAACGAGTTAGTTTTAATGACCCTCTCTCTCTCTCTCTCTCTCTCTCTCTCTCTCTCTCTCTCATAGCATTATGTTAGTAATTTACTTACATCTTTATTAGAATTACACTTGTCTCACAAGATTTACTGTGTTTTAACGAGTTAGTTTTAATGACCCTCTCTCTCTCTCTCTCTCTCTCTCTCTCTCTCTCTCTCTGACGTGCGCACATCATGCTTATCAACCGTTCATTTATATTTTCTCTTCCAAGATCAAGGTACCTCGCTCGAGTCTTTGAGAAAAATATGGGGTTTAATATGCTAATAAATTGCACAAAGAGAATTCTAAACTATCTTTGGAATCACGTAGGAAGAGGCAGATCTAAAGATGCGATCAAGGCAGATACGTAGCTTTTTTTTATATTTGTGTTTTATTTTTTTTCCTTCTAACATTCAAAATGAATTTGCAGAGCAAATTTTCACAAACTAGGTGCTCTTCTGTAGAAAAAGTAAAAAGAAAAAAAAAAAACTTGAAGTGAAGGCAAAAATAAGATATTCATGGCATCCTTGAGAAGCATTTACTAACCGATGACCGTTTTTTTTTTTTTTTTTTTTTTTTTTTTTTTTTTTTTTTTTTTTTTTTTTTTTTTTTTTTTTTATTGACGATCCGGTGTAGCCTTTGGCAATCAGCCTAGATATCAAGCATTGTCCAGATGTATTACAGTAAAAAAAGAAAGAGAGAGAGAAGAGAGAGAGAGAGAGAGAGAGAGAGAGAGAGAGAGAGTGACTTTAAACGTAAGAACTTCAGCTAAGTGCTATTCGATATGTAGAATCGCGGATAAATGCAATTCTTTCTCATGTTTATTTATATGTCGTCATCATTACTTGGTCCAAGAAATCAATATTATAATATATGTTTACTATTTGTGAATCCGCTTCACTTTATACTTCCAGTCAAATTGGTAACAAACTCCTATTAAAGAATATTACATTAATAATAGATTTACCAAGTTACGATTGGATATGTGTTGATGTTACTGTACTTGAAAAATCTTGCTGTTGTAGTACATGTTGCGTGCATACCTAATGCTGTTCTAGAGGCCTCCTGCATATGCGGAGATGGTAAGGAATGCCTGACATCTTTTGCTGTACACTATTGTGGAAATGCAATTCCCATATCTGTAAGTCACCAGCATTCAAGGACATTTTATCTTTTCGACATTAAATTACCAGTTGAACCACCGTCTCATTATCTGATGACTGACCAACTTCGACAATTTTGTTTTAATGAGGGATTATTATTGCCGTGCCCCTGGAATTAGTGAGTACTAGCCTTCCAAGAACACCAGCATTATTATTCAAGTACGAATTTAAGGATGTGATGTTAAATTTAAATATATATACAAATACATATAACCTTTAAATCTACGGTAGAAAAGGTAAAGTAATAGGGACTTGGAACAAGCGTGAACTTGAAAATGTAGAATATATACTATAAAAGCACTTGTTCCAAGTGTGAACTGGAAGATGTAAAATTAATATTACGAAAGTACTTGTTCCAAGTCCCTGTTTCGCTTATCTTTCTACCGAGGATTTAAGGATATTCTCAAGTACGTGTTCCTTCGTGCTACATTGGATATATATATATATATATATATATATTATATATATATATATATATATATATATATATATATATATATATATATATATATATATATATATATATATATAATGTGTGTGTGTGTGTATCCACGTGTGTGATATTTGATATTCATTGATGGTTGTCTTCCATAAACGAATATACTCAGGGAAACATCTCCCGACCAGAACATATCAATTTAATATTAAGCGGATCCTGGAATAACCACAATAAATCTCGCGTCTCCTCCTCCTCTTCTTCTTATTCTTCCTCCTTTCTAACATAGTAATTGAAATGTGGGCCTCACCAGGTACCTGTTATGAGAAGCCGAAGAGCTCTTTGAAATGCGCCCCCAACCCTTTTCATAACATCTCGGTATACGCCCGTATGTTTCCTCACGCCCACTTTCGAAACCAATTGCCTTCTATAAAATCGAGTTACTTGGTGTTACGCCACACGTGTGCGTAATGTAGTTGCGTACAGGAGGTCGCTTCTGTGTATTGCACTTAGAGTTGAGTAGCAGATGGATTTAGATTAAGTGTGTGTGTGTGTGTGTGAGTGATTCTACGCTCGTGTCACTTTCACTGATCTGTTTATTTTCCAGGCTGACGTATCAAGGCCGTAGCATTTCATGGCAGCGTCAGGAGATGAGATCCAAACACGGAATCTGTTAGGCAAGTGTTTTGTGAAGCGAAATTTTTTCGCCGTGGTATCGAGAAGCCGAGATGAGCAGGGCTGCCTAAAATACGGCTTTCTCTTATCTTGAAGAGCTTTTCTCGGATTTTCATGTCTGTCTTACGAATCATCCAGTAGATGCAATAATGAACCGAGGTGGGTAGAATAGTCCAAATTACATACATTATGTCTATCTATCTATCTACCAAGCTAATATATATATATATATATATATATATATATATATATATATATATATATATATATATATATATATATATATTATATATATCTATTATCCCATAGTTTTGGCACATCTATATCTTCAGCATCGAGAATCAATAAATACATTTTTAGCAAAGGTATATTTCCACCATCGAGGACCTTTGCTGTTGCGAGACAGCCTAATGTATTTATTTCTGTCAATCGGCCCCGTCCATTTTGAAGTCACTTGGTCCTTTGATTTTGGGGTCTTCGCGTGTCTTGCCTGACTCCATTTGCAAACTCCGACACTAACTTTTCGTCAAACTACCTCTGCAAATAAGAAACATTCATCAAGGCATGTAGCGGGATCTTTGTACCGAATATTCTCTCTCTCTCTCTCTCTCTCTCTCTCTCTCTCTCTCTCGTCTCAATCTCTCTCTCTCTACTTTACCCTTGCAACGAACTTCCTATTTCAGTTTAACAATCACTCCCATAATCGCAATCAAAGTCGTTCGAGTGCACTTCCTTTGTTATTCTCTCTCTCTCTCTCTCTCTCTCTCTCTCTCTCTCTCTCTCTCTCTCTCTCTCTCTCTCTCAAGAGTTTACCACCTATATTATTTATATATGGTTTTCACTATCAGTGGCCTGGACATTGTGACACAGGATAATTTCTAATCTGTCCGTTACTTCACACACACACACAAACACACACACACACACACACACACACACACACATATATATATATATATATATATATATATATATATATATATATATATATATATGATATTATATATATATAGGTTTGGAAAGACATAGAAACTGCTTAATTTCTGTGTACATTTTTTCCACTATACAAAAGGAGTCTTTCGTAAAAAACAGCTTTACAATGTCAGTCTTTCTATTACTCCTTCAGTGTACACACTGCTGCATACTTCGTGTTTTAGTTTTCTCCCTCTCCACTCTTATTCTCTCCCTCTCTCTCTCGTCTATTTTCTTCTTTCTCCCCTTTTCGTATTCTTATTCGCTTTTATCTTTCTCCTCTATTTTACTGTCGTTTCCATGTTTTTTTCCCTCTCTTTCTTCTCTCCCACGTGTTTTACGTTTTACGTTTTGCTCTTCACCCATTGATTGATTTTCTATTTTGTATCTATTCAATCTTAGCATTTTCTTTCCTTTCCCTAACTCTATTAACACATCTCATGGCATATCTTCTTCTGTTATTTTACCTCCGCATCTTTTTTTATATTATTTTCCTTTCCTTTCTCGCCATTTTACTTTCCTTCCTCCCCTTTAGTTCTCATTTTACCCTCCCTCTGCCTTTTTTACTTTCAACTTTCTCAACTACCCTTTTCCCTTTTACTTGTGACATTCCGGCCTTTTGTGCATTCTTAAAACAACTCTCGGGACCACTTCTCTGTTCGGACTTTCCTTCCTTCCCTCTTATTTATCTCCCTTCTCGCTGTGAATCTGTGATTTTTACTCCTTTTTTTTTACTTGTTTTTTATTTATTTAATTTTTTTGATTTCTCAGCACATCAACATTGACCCTCAGTTGCACTCATTGCATTTCCTCAGTCGGCTTCTGCAAACGTTCCTAACTTTCGGAAGTTCTTCCTCTTCTCTTCTTCTCTTCTCCTCATCTTTCCTCTCCTCTCCTGCTCTCTCTCTCTCTCTCTCTGCACTGTATGTATTTGAATGCCAATACTCCACTACATCTGTATCTATCTATCTATCTATCTTATCTATCTATCTATCTATATATATATATAATATATATATATATATATATGACTGGCGGTAAAAATGTTCTGTAACAACAGAATTCCATCTAATAAAAGGAGCCCATAAAAAACACCAAAATGTAGAGAGAAAAAGTACTATAATTTCAGAGACTGCTGTCTCTCTCTTCAGGTATATGAATGAGAAAAGTTTACAGAAAAGGTGGTATTTATACCAAGAGATTCGTCCACAAGTAAGCCAATTTAGGTCACCCCCGCTGATAATCTTCCTTAATCTTCTTAAGCGTTGGTTGAATGAACACTGCGTCGACGATATCTGATATCCAATTCCCTTTTGAGATGTTCATTCCTGCTTCTCTTTATTAAGGCCGATTCCATCATTTGACTCTTGTACCGGCAGTTGCTGCTATAAATTACACGTGACATATTCCAGTTTATTCTATGGTTATGTTCATTTATATGGTTGAAAATAAGCCGGAGTTCTGTTGTCCATACCTAACTGACCGTTTGTGTTGTATTAATCTCTGAGGAAGTGATTTACCTGTAAATCCGATGTAAGATTGGTCACAGTCCTGGCATGGGATCTCATATACCCCAGAGTCTTTGGGAGATGTCTTTTGTTGGACGTTAATCAGGGATTTGGCTAAGGTATTTGGGTAGGTAAATGCAAAAGGGTTGGATTTCCCAAGGATGTGAGTTACTCTCTAATCGTCTCCAGGTGGGGAATTTTTATTTTATTGTTGGGTGTGTCTCTGGTCTTGTCTTTAGGGGGTCGGTAGAAAATTACGTTTGCTTTTTTTTGAATTGCTTTCTCAATTATATGGTCAGGATACTTTAAAGATGAAAGTTGCTTGCGAATTAGTTCAAATCCTTTTTCCAGGAAATCTGGGGAACAAATTCGTAAGGCTCTTAAGAATAGGTTGCTAGCTACACCTATCTTGATAGTATTGTCATGATAGCTAAAGTAGTGAATATATGAAAGTGAGAACGTTGGTTTTCTGTATATGGGTAAATTTGTATTCTGTCGTGTCTCTGATTATTAAAACATCAAGAAAAGGAATTTTGTTGTCTGTTTCCCATTCAACTTTAAATTTGATGCTGGGCACTAATGCGTTTAATTTTGAGAGGAATTTTTTTATTAGATATATTATATATATATATATATAATATATATATAAGTATATGTATATACAATATATACATATATATATATATATATATATATATATATATACCTATATATATATATATATATATATATATGTATACATATATATATATATATATATATATATATATATATATATATACATATAGTTTTACACTACCTGGTCACTTTTACCTTAGCTATTTGCATTTCTCCTACACATCTTCTTTCATCGCATGCATTTCCATTTCCATGCATGCATCGTTCCTGCTTGTATGCGCCTTTTCCTTTAACTCAGTCTTCAATCTTCTTCCCAAACATTCCCGTTTTTCTCTCAGCTCGGCTGATGTTTCCATTTCATGCGTTCTCAGTTGTTCATTCTGTCCGTGTTTGCCATTTCTCATTCCCCCGAGTCTTTGGGAATGCAACTGCAACCCCGTTTTTTCTTTCGAATTTGCCTCCCCCCGTTCAAATCTGTGCATTTCTCTTCCTCTCTCACTTCCCACCCCCCCATCTCCTTGTTGCGTCATTCCTCCCATCCACATATCTCCCACGCCTTCCGCGGCCTTAACTATGCTGTGCCCCGGCCCCAGATATTTATGTCTGTCGTTTTTTCTTTTTTTTTTTTTTTTTTTTTTCTTTTTTAGTCTCTGCTTCTGTCCCTCCACCCTCCCTCAGAAAAAAAAAAAAAAAAAAACGCAACCGTTCCCCCCCTTTCAGTAGGCATATCACCCCTTCTCCAATCCTAAAAATGGATTATTTCTCCCCTCCCCCCTTCTAAGTTCGTTTCATCTACCTCCCTCCCCCCCCCCTCAAGAGGATCATCCCTCACCTCATCAAAATCCGCATCACCCCAATCAGTCCAAAAAGGGGACATTTCTAATTACCGGCTCTACATTAATCCCCCCCCCCTCCCCCAAGGAAATCACATTTAACCCCTCCTGCCACTCTCACCACGTGCCTAAAAGAGAAGAGTCTCCCACCCATTCAAAATAACTCTTTCTCAGAGAAAGAAAAAAAAAGAGGTTAACCCCACAAAGTGGGCGCCAGCCTGCTATAACCCCTTCCCTCAACAAAAGGAACTTTACCCCCACCTAGTGTGCATCTCCCCCCACCCCCCTCAAAAAGGAAGGTACAACCCCGTCTAGGTCGCATTCACCACTGCATCACCTTAAAAAAAAAAATAAAAAAATTACGGAACATCCCCCAGCACCCAAGTCTGCATAACAGCTGCCAGCCCCCTTCCTAAAAATAAAAAAAAAAAAATAAAAAAAAAAACTGCTGGAAATTAAGTTCGTATCGCCCCCTTCCCCACACCTTCAAAAATACAGATTAACCCCGCCTCCCACTACGCATCAACCCCCCCCCCCCCTCCCCCATCTTCTGCCTTCCCTGAAAAAAAAATTACAAGAAAAAAAAGGAAAAACAAAAGGCCCGTCTCCCCCCCTTCCAGCCACCCTGCAGCTGGGAGTTATAAAAGGGAGTAACACACGTCAAACTTCGTCGGCGATTGTCTTGCAGGCTCGCTGTTGAGGCAGTTGAGAGCAATTGGGAGCAATTTGCGTTTGGTTTAGCTACAGCAGAGGCAATGGGATCTCTCTCTCTCCCTCTCTCTCTCTCTCGCTTCTTATTTGTCTGTTTGTTTGGGTCGCCCTGAACGCTCGCTACTGCGGAGGCGGCTCGGTTTCGCTTTGTTTAATTGGTCCAACTTTGATTCGTTCTGAAATCGATTCCCCTGTGTTTCGAGTGGCTAGGTATCTGTGGCTTTTGTTTTCCGGGTGAATTGTTTTTTATATATATATATATATATATTTGTTGATGCTTTTTAATATGTTCTGTCGGTTGGGTGGATGCCCAGGAAATGGTTTCATATTTTGTGCAGTAGACACATAGATTATATATATATATATATATATATATATATATATATATAGTATATATATATATATATATATGTCTACTGCACAAAATATGAAACCAAATATCAAATGCATACATACAGCACATTTGTCATGCATCATTTCCTGTTCCAATTACCAATTTCTGGAGGGGCGTAGAACATCCTTATCTGTGTGTGTGTGTGTGTGTGTGTGTGTGTTTCACATATTTAACCACATTATCTTTATTCTTATTTGAATTGATAACTTTGTACGTTTCCAACCGCAAAACGAGTTGGAACGTGATGATGTACTACCAATGGTCTTATACATTTTCAAGATAGTGTAATATGTTATAACTTTTAAAGTTTGTCACATTTGGATTATGTATTGTCTTCTAATGTTATCTTTAGGGTCAATAATAATAATAATAATAATAATAATAATAATAATAATAATAATAATAATAATAATAATAATAATAATAATAATAATAATAACTCTTGATTAATTTCTCCACCATCCTCTTGTGGGATCTTTACTTTGGATTATGAATTGTGTTCGAACTTATCTGTAAGGTCAGTTTAATAATAATAATAATAATAATAATAATAATAATAATTAATAATAATAACTGTGAATGTTTTCCTTTTATCTTCTTGCTGCATCTCTACTTTACTTTGGTAACTTCAGCCTCTCAGCAATTAAATACTTTGACTCATAATGTAAAAGGAGAGTCAGAAGTATTTTAGGCCACAACGATCATGCCCGCTTGATACATTGCGCGTCAGTTCTCGGTGTTAAATCATATAGTAACTCATGGTTCCTACGTACAGGCACGTTGCATCTAAAAGGAAAATGTGAAAAGGGAGAGAGGTAATGATTGAAAGTCAAATTCAAAATCAAATTGCTTCTCTACTCTTATGAAATAGAAAATATTAATGTAAGAAGAGAGATAATCTTTGAAAACTATGTGGAACTTCATACTGTATACTGATAAAAATCTAATGGGAAATATTGAAAATAGAGAGAGAACATTTTATTGAAACTATATGCAAAATCATAGTGATTACATACGAAAATAAAAACTAGGAAATATTAAAAGTAAGAAAGATAAAACATCGTAAGGTGGACGGAAACAATAAGGAAGAAAGAGCGAAAAATATTGGAGAGAGAAAAAGATGAGAATAAAAAGGAAAAAAAAGAAAAAAAAACAGAGTGACATACTCAAGCTGAGTTCCTCCTCTTTTGGGCGAACAACCACACAACAATGGCCTGTGTATCCTTGCTGGCTCATGAATGGGGGTGTCAGATAGAAGTGCCATAACAGAGTGTCATCTATCTCATGGCTGGGGGGGGGGGGGGGTGGCCACAGCCGGACTTCAACATCCTCTATGGGTGCGCTGTTGCCTCTTGCTACCAGATTTATGGGGCACGGCTGTTGCCATTTTTATCTTTTTTTTTTTTTAGTAACTAATTTCTGCTACTCCTGAGATGAGCCGTATGTGGAAGGTCTACTACTGTAATCCACGAGGCTGTTTTGTTATGGCTGACTTTCTGCAGAGCAGCTGTTTGTGCGTTTGTCATTTTCAGTTTCATGTTAGAAAAAAAAAAAGAAACGTTAACTCTCGTATAGTTTTTTTTTTAACGTCATATATTTTTATATTAGGATGATATTTGTATTTATAATGACATCTAATTTTAATATAGTCCAGATATGTAAAATGTGTTTATTCCAGTTTTTTGTTTTAACGTAATAATTCCAATTCTTCAAACCATGTTTTAAATTTTTCTCTTTACTCCGATATCTGAAAAAACGGACATATCATTAATAGAATAACTGAAAAAGGTATATTAACAATTTCTTTTATTATCTCGGGTTGTACAGTTAATTACTAAGCTAGCCATTTAGTATTATGTGTCTATGACATGTAAGCACTATGCCATCTTCCTTTTATATGTTAGGACGATTTGCAAAACCTGTATATGTATGTATATAATATTATATATATATATATATATATATATATATATATATATATATATATATATACATATATATAGATAGAAAGATATATAGATAAATGATAAATTACATATACATTTATAATTATGTATGTATATATATTATTTACATTAAAATTTATATATTCACGAGCTTACCCGAGTAATTCATTCTCTCACTTTACAATAAATACAAATCCCAATGAGTTTGCTTTTACCAAAAGCAGTCGTATTTTTATACAGAAACGAAATTTTCAGAATGAATTCGGTGCGTCTGATGACTCACGGACACGCATGGCCGCGTCATCAAATGCTGGAATGTCATCTTTTCTCCATTGCCTTAATCCTTCGAGAGAGGGTTTGATTTATTTGTTTTTATATCAAACCTCGTTATGTAGTTGCGTCGTGAAATCCATTTCCCGAACGCACTGTCTGTTTTCATAAGGTACACGATTGCCTTTGCAGTTCGTGATGACGAGAACCTCATTGTATTTGTGCTCCTTTGTTTCTGAATGGACGGTACGTGGGCGAGAATCCCCGACAGTTGCAAATGACCCTCTTTGTGAACACATCCGACCCGGAGTACCTCATACACTGCGATCTTGTCTCCCAGAACAACGTCGGAATACGTTTATTCTCCGTTCGGGCGAAAACAGTCCCGGTTGTGATAGAAAATGTCAAGATGGGGAAAATGTGAACTCCCTTAAATTTTGGGCCCTCGCTACCCAGCTCGTTATTCGAGCGGCGTTCTCTGATTGTGTGGTAAACAGCGCCGATAATCGGCCACAAATCGCGCCATAAACGCGCCATACAGCCTCGCTATTCAGCCGCGGTTCGCGCTCCTCAGTCGCAGAATTTCATTATTCGGCTTCTATTTGGTGGGCCTCAGATATTCTGCAAAGAAAGAAATACGCACGTGTTCTCGCTACTGGGAACACCAGCAGAAAAATAATGTGTAAAGGTCTAATTTCTTACTAACGTTTACATCCCTAGTGGTTAGTATTACCCTATACTTGTTGATTTGGCCAGACATGCTTGAAGACTTGTAATTATTCTTCATTCGCTTTTCTATTAACATGAAAATAAGATGTATCGTTGAATTTTGTCGTTCGTACTGGAGACATTCACTGCGAAACCTACACGTTTATAAAGCAGACCCGTTTTGTTTAGGATGGGTTTAGTACATTTAACCTAAGTTGTTCTGACGCTCTGTTGTGTTCGACGACTCTCTCATTTCTTACTATGGGCTCGCTTGCCGTAATCAGAGCGATCGTGAATAAAGTCGTCGTGGACGAAACTCCATAATTCGACCAACGACTTCCTCGTCGCGTGGCTAATTACCCAACAACACCAGAGGCGCTATGGACTACCAAATGGTCTTTAATGGCGGCCGATGGAACGATAGCGTCGGAGAGCATCGCCAACGGCCCACTCTAAAGGATCCGATCCCGTTGATAAAGGGGATTCTAACACCATCAGACAAGGATGGTTCATGAAAGGAGTGTTGGGACGGTCTTCAAGGGTCCGTGGAAGGGATAAGTGGATAGTGCGCAGGATTATCTGGGTGGATATACTTGTTATTTGGCTTGTAATGGCCCCTGCAAGGCGGTGTTTTGGAAACTTGCATTAGCGATACTTTTTGTTTTTGCTGACTTCGGATTTTACTTCCCTGGGCTGTTTTCTGATTCAGCGCGATAACTATAGACCTTAGGACGAATGGAATTCTTACTTCAGTCTCTTTCTGTTTTTGTTTATATATATATATATATATATATATATATATATATATATATATATATATATTATATATATATAAAACTAAATCACGAAAATTTGGAACGTGATGAATAATATACGAATAGAGGTAGAAGCCACGAAGGAAAGTAAAACAATGGAGCGCTGCAAGATCTTTCGACTCAACGTCCTTTTATTTAGGTACGTTGAGTCGAAAGATCTTGCAGCACTCCATTATTTCACTTCCTTCGTGGCTTCTACATATATATATATATATATATATATATATATATATATATATATATATATATATATGTGCATACATACATAGTAGATTTATATATATTATATATTTATATGTGTGTGTGTATGTAAATGTGGAGAAGAACATGAAGACATTGGCTAAGTGCAATGCTGAAGCCTATGATTACAAAATTCTGGAAGATGTGGGCTAAAGTTACAGAAACTAGTATGTATAAATATATATTTATACAGTATATGTATGTGTATGTATATATGTAAGTATGTAGTGTGTGAGAGAGACTGAGAAACAGAGAAAGAGTGGATGCCATTGCGCCATTGTATGTTTTTTTTTAATATACATATTAATTTCACCTTAAGCTAATATTTTTTTCATTTCTTTCTTTACAGGTGCGTTGCTGTATGAGGAGTTACCTAACGACCTAACAGTGCTGTGCTAATCTGAATGTGATTCACACAAGTGATGTTGTGACGAAGTGTTTCAAGGTGGTTTATTTGTCCAAACCAATCATTTCATTTTAGTTCTACGAAACCTCCTAATATATCTTTGAAAACAATTATTCGAAACAAATAAACTATCAGGTTTGTGTAAAGATTTCTGTGACTTTACCGAGTGTAGATGTTATCTAAAACGGAAATAGCAAACGAATAGTGAAAAAGGAATTTTTGTGAAATACATAAAAAATCAAGAGAAGAAAAGAGTTAAATATCTAAAGCCAATAAGGTAAAAGAAAGAAAAAAATTGAATTGTCAAACCCCGAGAAAATAATAAGTCATGTGACATTCCAAGAGAAACGTGAATGTGTTTAATACAGGTGTTACCCGGAGGTCACTTCGCCAACCCTTCCTACCTGGTCCTTTTCCCCCTCGTTAGAGAATGCCCGCGAGTGTTCAGTGTTGACACCGAGTAGTCTCCAACGGATGTGCCATGAGGGCTGGAAAGCCATCGACAGGCAGATGTCAGCAAAACCGAGTCAGCAGAGACGGCAGATGAGTCTTCAACAGACGCCCGTTTACGTCTGCTGACTATGAGGCCTTTTCTGTTGGAATCGCTGTTCCTGAGGTCTCTCCTGCTGGCGCTGACGGCGCCTCTTACGTTCGTCTCAGCATCGCTAACCACAGGTAATTGGAAGAGAGAGAGAGAGAGAGAGAGAGAGAGAGAGAGAGAGAGAGAGAGAGAGAGAGAGAGAATGTCTCTCTGTTTTTCAAGCAGAATATAAAATTTATATTTTTTTAAATTGTTTAAATCGATTATTTACAGTGATGGAAAGATGTTAACCTGTGTACACACACAGTTGTGATTCAGGTAGGCCTAAGCATAAAACTAGTTTAGTTTAACTTCCATTAGAATCTTTTCGGGCTAGTTTTCTTCCTTTTTTTCCATCCTTAATCATTCAAAATCTTGTGGAATTCGTTTTGCGTATGCCAAAGAGAAATTTATTGCCATGATAACACGGTCACGTGAAGTTATTACAACTTGTGAACTTTCAGGCCCCAAATTTGAGCATCAAGTGGCTTGAAGAGGATTCAGCTACCGGCACCACCATCGCTTTGTTTATCACCTCCTGCCGTAACAATAATCCACCACCATACCCTCTTCCCCCTTCGATTCGTGGTGTCTAGTGGATTATATTCTATAAACCAAATAGCTATTAGGTTTAACGAATGCACAGTCATAAGGAGCCTTTCACTTTTAGACTGTAATTTGCTTTGAGTAGATCACTGAAACACTTTCTGTTGTTTAAAAGAACATTTGATGCAAGGAAATTGATGATGTATATGCATCAGCAGGATATCTGTACTGCTAAAACGTAGCATGCACTAACTCTAGCGGCGCAGGAGCTAACTTCGATAATAAAAGGTACTACATGGTTAGTTTAGATCAAGCACAGGGCCTTCCCGTAAGTGGCCAGTAAGCGTAATAAGTTTTGAAAGGGAGTAAGTTACCTAGTGTGGACCTCTGTACTCCGCCTAATCAGCGGACATCGTTAGTTAAAGTTCCTTATTGCAATGAAACTTTGTACATTATTAAGATCGCAATCACCAGGCAGAGCAATATTCCAACAAGAGCGTTTGGAGAACACAAACCTTCGTCAAGGCTGTGTAGTTTCGTCTCCACTCTTCTCCCAAAAGTTACATTCCTATCTTAAAATTTTCTTAGGAGTCCACAAATAAATTTTTACATAATAATTATTAACAAGCAAACGCACTAATTGAGTCTAAGACATAATCTCCGGATCGTGTGGCAAGAATATCATCGTTTCCATCAATATAAGAAGCCTTACTACAATTATTACCTTCCTGACAGCTTTGAATGATGAAACTTGTATTGATGTAAAAGAAAAAATAAGTAAAAGTTTGGGTTTGAAGGTAATACTAAGAAATCTCAAATATTCAGCACGGTATTTGTGATGTCATCGCTTAAGGAGCCAAGTTCATTTGCTCGTTTGCAATTTAACCTTTGCATCTGATGTTGGTTTACTGGCTTTGCTCATCTTGGTTTCATCCACGTAAAAATACTTTAAGTGATTCGACTTCAAGTAATTTCTTATGATAAAAAGTAATTTTAATCTCATAACGACATTAATGTTTGTTGTACCTTTCCACGTAACGTTGGAACAGAATTACCATACCCGTTAATTGCTTACTTTATTCAAGTTTGTATATAAGCGAATATATTTGGATGCTTATACATATACCGTACGTTATACAGCGTTTTTTTATTCATTTATTTAATTTTTTATTCCATACGCCCTTTCTTAAAAGGTCCGAGCTTAGGTATTACCTTTCTGATTGCCTGTAAAGTCCGTTGTATACTGTATATATATACATATATATATAGTATATATATATATATATATATATATATATACATATATATACATATACATATATATAGGGGGATGTAGTGACCCGGCACTCTACTTTTGAAGATGCACAGCTCACGTATGCTAGGTCCATGGATCGCTACTCTTGGCCCTAACGCCCACCTATTCACGTCGCTATAAGTTGGTATCAGCGCCCGCTGGGTTTTAAGGAAAATGGTAAGGAACTAGCAATCTCATCTTCTAAAACTTGCTGTGAAACAGAAGGTTTTATATGCCCCTCTGGCGCCATCCCGTCAAGGGCATACCGTGACGCATATATAATATATATATATATATATATATATATATATATATATATATATATATATATATATAAATATATATATATATATCACACATACACTATGTGTAGTTTATATGGATATTGTCATATATATACATAAAACATTTGGATACAAATATGATTGACTACTACTAATGAATGTATACTGACGATACGGCGACCGTAAACGAAGAGCTCATTTATATATTGCTTCCTTTAAAATAGTTCACATACTGCAGCCATGTAACTTTTTTTTTTTATTAAAGCCAAATTTGAAGGAAAATGTCAAAGACACAATAATTTAAGGCGGTCCCAGTCTAAGGAATCAATCCATTTCTTATTCAAGCTAAAAATGTCATCGGTTGGGTTGTCGGGAAATTATTAATGATGACCTTTACGTCACCTCGAAGTCTACCTCTCTCTCTCTCTCTTCCAAGAAGGAATCCTGACCTTTAGGTTCCTAAAATTCTCTCTTGCCAAGCTCAGGACATTCTCCTCCTAGAGTTACTCGCCAAACAGAAGGCCATTCATTTTGATATGTAAAATTCAAGTGAGTAAGGCTTTGATCAGTAAAAGGGTAAATGTACGTCTTATTTTCTTTTCATCCTGATGCAGATATACATGATGTGGATTTTGATTATTTGACAGGGGCTGGGTCCGTTGCAAGGATAAATGTTATACGCGATCAGTCGCAAGGTAATTCATTTCAAGTCGGATCAATGTGAACTATACCGTTCTGGGAAGCGCTGAAAATCACCAAATAAAAATAAAGACCACGTAAAAAATTGACCAAATAAAAGAAAGGACTACCTTCAAAACAATATAATTACAGAGATCCTGAATAGATAGTTTGTTTCAGCTGAAAATGACAGTAAAACATATTGAGGTTGCCGGACCTTATCGTAAAAGAAAAAAAAATGCAAAGTTGGCCTATGAACTTGTCTTCTAACTAATGCAAAATTTCTTTGAGAGAGACCAAGCAGGTCAAGAAGACAAGACTCGGGTTGAAGGGGTTTAAGGAACCAACCAAAATACCTAACACTTCAGTTTACAATTTGTTCTTCTTTGTATAACTGAAGCATTCGCAGAGAACCTGTGTCCAGACTTAGTGGTTTTGGAATGACAGCGAAGTAAGAACTAAATGTTTACTTTCATTAAACCTCAAGTGACGATATTTATCCTGAGAAAAGTGAATCATAGCCTCCACGAATATAGCAATTAGTCAAGGAATAAGTCCGGATAAATCCTGCAAAGTTCTGGAGGCTTGCTCAGAAAACAAGTATTTGTGCAGCATTGAAAGAACCCACCTAAAATTTTACACGCAAACATAACCGGGCCAATTATCCGAGCCTTCATTACATGCTTCTCTTTGCTTTGTTTGACCAGAATGTTGTCAGTTTTAGGGGAATTAAATTCCAAATTCTCTCGGCTTATTTGGAGGGCTGAAGAGAAATCAGACAGTTAGGAGTAAACACCTCTTGATATTGCGATATCTGCGTCAGATCCTTTCTGCACTTGTCTCAGGTGAAATTCTTATGTGCATCATTAGCTTTCGACAGGAATTTGTTGAAGATACAAGTTTCAGAAAAAGTCTTAAGAGGGAAGGCGACCTCTGAAGAGACGCACCATAAAACACGTGAAGAGAATAACATTTGAAATGTTTTAAGACGTTGGCTCAACCGGTAACCTCTTTCAAGTGTTTGACTGCAGTGAGTTTAAAGCATTCCTAACAAATAATTAGTGAAGGAAACCAACAGATGTACCAAAAGATAAATAGAGTAGTTCAATAAGAGAGAAGTCGGCTTACAGAGAAATAAATTTTGGCTAGCATGTTCTTATGCTTGTTCTGTTAAAGGATTTAGAAGTATCTAAAGCACTGACATAAGATTTCGTAAAGTTCCTGGGAGATCCAGATGCAAATAAGATTGGACCGGACATTACCTTTTAATTTTACCTTGGGGAAATTATAGTGAGTCTAGATAGGAGAGTGCGGTATCCTAGATGATTAAGCAGGAAACGTTAACCATTTCATACAGGCTATCTCGGATTTCTACCCCTCATTTAAAAACAAGTCTTTCGGGTTAGCCCGAATGACTCGGTAAATCTGGGTAAACCACTGCAGGAAAATGTTAATAAAACTGTTGAATTCCGATTTCTTCTTCATTTAAGACAGTATTGGGCGAGGCGAGACGATATTATAATAAAAACGTTCTTGTAATCAGCTACAGAAAATCTCTGATATTTATTTGATAGCTTCTTAGCTATCAAACATAGGAAATGAATACAATGATGAACTGTGAAGACAGAAAGCAAGAAAGTGAGTAATAGGGAATCACAGAGACTAAATTGAAAACCTAAAAGGTCATTAAAGAACCTTAAAACTCACCAGCATAAACCGTTTTCACTATTGAGAGGAGCCCTGGAAAAGAATATGGAGTATTGCCGCAGGCCTGATGTTGGGTGGAAAATAAAATCAATGGAAAATTAACCGAAATAGCTGGTGTTGTCTTCTAAATAGATGTGGAATTAGAAGCAGATGGCAGGATTCAAGATAAATGTCAAAACATTCGTCCTGATCACAAATGAATTCCTTGAAATTCCAAGAATACGTAAAATCAAACCAAATGGGTCCTACTGTCACTTTCAGTGAGTATCTGGTGAAGTGAAGGGGAGGCACAATATTAGCCAGGGGCTGGATGGCAGATCAAGGGTGTTTATAAACGGATCAGAAAATGGGTGATTTTTTATAATTTTTTTTATTATTATTATTACTTGAAAAAACCGCTCGGATCTAATTGCCAAAAGGTCTGTGACTTGTAAAACAGACTCCGACAGAACTGATTGTTTGCGGACAAAAAAAAAAAAAAAAAAAAAAAAAAAGATACCAAAGAGAAAAAAAAAATATTGATAGAAAGGTAAGTCAACAGTCGGATATATATATAGATATATATATATATATATAAATATATATATATATATATATATATATATATATATATGTATTATATATATATATATATTATATATATATATGTGTATATATATATATATATTATTATATATATATATATATATATATATATATATATATATATATATATATATATATACTATATATATATATATGTAATATTTTATCAACCATCAAGTTGATTTAGGGAAAATAAGCTTTAAGCTTTTTCGATGTATATACCAAAACTTTCAGCTTTTCAGAAATAGATGTAGATACATTTTCCAGTTTATGTTTTTTTAAGTTTCAGAATTCCGAATTCTGACAAACTGTATATCAGGGTATTTTGTCTGTAATAATTTAGATATATATAACTTTTCTGTGTAAAAATAAAGACTAAAATTTTTATATGAAATACAGGTGATGTAATTCTAACTGAAAGAATCTTTAAATTTGTAGACTTTTTTTTTTCTTTCTTTTTGCTTATAATGAATAAATGATTCCATTTTGTATATGTGAGCATGCGCGTACATGTGAGGGTCTGTGTTGCTGTTTTATTTTTCGTACCAAAACCTTATACTTTGCAGTTTATTTCTTCCCTTTAAAACTGATACGAGTTATTCGTTTTATTTAACTTATACTGAAGGTTCATTTAGAGGTTTGAATGTTGTTGTTGAAGCTTCTTCTCATGTTTATTTTTTTTTTCCTTTTTCAGAGGGAGAATGCCGGGTTGCCCTTGGCATGCAATCGGGCAGCATACCCGACGAACATATTTCCGCTTCTTCCTATTTCGATGCCGCTGTCAACGCCATCTATGCCAGGTGAGGATGATGCTCAGGCTTAGGCCTACTCGAGAGAAGTGCTCACGGAGGAATTTCATTCTTTCCGCCGGATCACTGTTTCCTATGTTTTATAGATCCTCGTAAAAATAAATAAATAAATAAATAATAAATAAATAAATATGCGTGTGTGTGTCTTTTGTTTGTGCGTGTGTATGTATATGTGTCTGCCAGACTTTGTATATATAGATTCAATAATAACCCCCCTGTGACGCAAACTTGAACCTGCAGATTTTTGCCAAGTCATGTAATGTTGGTTGGACAACAATTGCCTCTTTCCTGGAGAAACGGTCTTTGCAGCGTTAACAAAGCAAGGTCTTGTTATGCAAATGTTCCGTTGCAGATGCAAAGAGCAAGTTTCTCTTTGTTTGTGCTTGAATACCTTTCGTCCCGAGAAATGAAAAAGGGATATGAGACTTATCGTAGGTGGAAGTGCAAAGTGGTCTTAAGAACGACTGACACTCGCTCATTATTCTTCGGCAACTCCCAAGGGAGGTTTTTTTTCTACGTTCCTCCCGCCAGGATTTGCCTCGGAGGGCACACTCCGTCCCTTCATAGTTTTTCTCAGACTTCAGAAGGAAGACTACCTCCCTAGTTTTCTTCTTTTCTTCACTGTTCAGAAAGGGGACTCTGTACCTACACAGTTTTTTTCATTTTCAGAAGGCAGACTTTACCTCCACAGCCTTCTTCAGCCTGTAGAAGGCGTACTCTGTAACTCTACAGTTTTATTTAGCCTTCAGATATTAAGGGTAATCTCCCACCGATTAAGTAATTTGATTTTTGGTGCATCTCACTCCTTCCTTATAACTACTTGGCTTTTAACTTCCATGTTTATATGTCTCCACTTACCCTCAAACGGTGCTTTGTTTATCACCACAGGCCTTAGTCTATTTTTCTTCCACTCAACTTTCAGAAGCTACTCTATTGTAGGCTCTAAGAAATTCTAAGCGCTACCAAAAATAAGACTGAAGTCCTTTTATGCTCTTTTCCCCGATGCCCAACGGGAGTCCTCGTCTCTCTTTGATATCCTTCTGCCCCAAACATGAAACTCTAGACCTCTTTCCTTATTTCTTAAGGGAAAAATTTAATCCACTCTCTGCTTTACCTTATTCTCTTCAGCAGAGACTACCTGAGCTTTATCCCGAAATGCATTAAGAGAAAAGGTTCTGTTTCCTTTAGTTTCCCGCTGCTTTCATAAAACATGTTTTATCTATTAATATAATCAAGACCGTTTAAGGGAAGAATATATTCAAGAAATACTTCCTTCTCACAGAATTTATTTCCGGTGATACAGTTCGTATATAGTGTGCTATACTTATTAATTATTATTGATTTAATATCAGATACAATGCATCACCACCACTGGTATCCATATCACATATTCAATATTAATTATATTGCTTACTGCCTTGTCGATTGTTATTAATTACTGGAAAGTCACG
Organism: Macrobrachium nipponense; assembly: GCF_015104395.2. Classification (NCBI taxonomy): domain Eukaryota; kingdom Metazoa; phylum Arthropoda; class Malacostraca; order Decapoda; family Palaemonidae; genus Macrobrachium; species Macrobrachium nipponense. The sequence continues at coordinate 4,901,847 of NC_087205.1, read as the reverse complement.
ATGCCCTTATTAGTTATATGCTTTGTCTCCATAATTCACAACTAAGGACTTCATTTTTTTTTCCTGTTTCCACTACACTTCTTTTAAAATGTTAATGGAATATGGACATATTTTCCACTTCGCTAACATTTTCGCAAGAGGAGGTGCCCCAGAAGATGTTAACTTGTCGATTCTGAGCAAGTACTTTGGATGTGGCTTCTTAACCGTTTTATGGTTTTCTTGATCTACATGGTAAGTTTATGTACTTGACAGTTAGAAGAATAGAATAAAATATAGAATTCAGGCCAAAGGCCAAGCGCTGGAAGGGAAGTTGAGTGTAATAGGGCGTTAAAGGTATAACTGGAGGAGAAGCAATTGTTATGAGAGGGTGGGAAGTATGATGGAAGAAAGAATATACAATCGGAGGTACTGTTAAAGGAATGGAAGAGGTTGCAGCCAGGGGTCGAAGGGACGGTGCAGACCTTTAAGTAATGCCAACAATGCACCAAGTGAGGTGCACTGCCGGCAGTGTTCCCCTACGGAAAGGGCCCTAGCAAAGAGGAAACAAGCAAGTGAGCTAGCAACCGAGCCTCCTCTTTCCTAAGAGGCGTAGAAGTGGAAAAAAGGGACATATTCCTTTCATATCTTACGAGTGAAGAAACAGACCACAGTATCAATTTCCACTCGCCAATAATCAGGACACCGCATAAGCACACTGAACGCTTCATGACGTTTCAATAATCATTAACAACCGACAAGATTTTATGCAATACCATTTATACTAAATAAGTGCGACAGATAATGATACTAGGAGGATATAACTGATGTTAAATCATTAACAATTAATAAATACAGCACATTGTATGTTAATTAATGGGTCGATGGGAAATTTTGACAATATATAGGAATATCTACTTAACCTTTAGCTTAACCAATTTACAAATTTTATCATTAAATTTTTTGCTTGGCTCCTCTCCTAATGACTCTTCCTATTTCATCTCCTTCCCACGACATTCGATCGTACTTTTAGAAACTTATAGGAACTGCAATGGAAAATTCCTATTCAGTTCTCATATTGTTCATTTGAGAAAAGAAACAAAAAAACACACTGCATATCACTCACCATTTCCCGCCATCGTTTCACGACTCTGAACGGCCTTGGTCTCGGCTCAAGTTCTTGAGGATCGGCTCTAGATACCGTCCATCCAACCTATGAAATTTGTCTCCGTCTCCCTAAAGCCGAAGTGAACATTCCGTACTGCCCTCAACTGTTGTTTCTGTAGTTCCTTGTTCTGAGCCGGGAACATGAGCACGGCTGTTATCTTTAGCTTTCCGTTGCAAATCGCATGCTATACGTCGAAATGTGAGATCCGAAGAAGAGATTTTCTCTCTCACTCTCTTTTTGACTCAGTGATGTCTTGCGAAATGAGGACATTGCTATTCTGGCTGGTGAACGACAAGAGTTTCGTTCCTCTCATTCTACCCAGTGGTTTCTGGCGTAGCGAAGGGCATAAATATTCTATTGGAGGGGGCAGTTCTGTGTGTGGTGTGTGTGTGTGTGTGTGTGTTGTGTGTGTGTGTGTGTGTTTGTGTGAAGTGACAATAAGGATTTCTTGTGTGGTAAAGAATATTTATTATTTCAGTTAATAAAGAATAGGTTTCTTTGCATTTCATAAATTTCAATCTCTTACTGATTAGTTTCCTCTCTCTCTCTCTCTCTCTCTCTCTCTCTCTCTCTCTCTCTTCCCTGTGAGGCTACTTACAAATGACCAGCCGGAATGCTCCCTTCAGTCGGGCTTTATTCAATAACAACAAGGTTATTGCGACACGAGGTTGGCTTGCAACTGTGAGAATGCCGTATTCATCAAGTCAAATTGTGATACTGGGTTCGCCAGCTGTGATAGTGGTCGGGGGAAAATAGCGATTGAATGGCAAAGGAAGACTAAAAGGGCGGTTGGTGCGGGGGGGGGGGGATGTGGTTGGAAGACGAAAACTTTATTAACAATGGAATTTTGCCTACGGCATTATCTTATGAGAAGCAAAGTGGAATGGTATCAGAATAGACGACATGATATTTTAGGATTTATAAATTACCTTTTTCTGTGTGTGTGTGTGTGTGTGTGTGTGTGTGTGTGTGTACGAGGTTATCTTTATCTTACATGGGCGAATCCATTTATATGTTCTCTCTCTTTCTCTCCCTCTCGATCAGTAGTCGGTTGTTTGTGAAATGTGTATCTATTTATTTTTACTCATGTTTGTTGTAATTAAGAATATTTATAGGATCTGTCATAATTGTGACATCTCTACCTTCTTTTTGGTCATTAATATTTTACTTTATTTTATTTTTGTTTGTTCAGAAAAAGATTATTCACGTATGAGTACGGTCTTGAAACGCGTCTCTCATCAGCTTGGGTGTCAGTCGGTAAAAGCAAAAACAGCTGAAAAAAATAAACAAACAAACAAAAGGGAATCAAAACCTTATCTTGGAGGGAACAGCTGAGTTCCCCTTACCCCCATTTAAAGAAGAAAATAAATGAACCTCCAGTTTAACTTTTCTTAGGAATGGACGATTTTTTTTTTTATCTTTATCAAAACACAACTTTTTTTTCTCTTAACATAAGTAACTTTCCTTCTTTTATTTTATTAACTGTAATCATCTGAAGAGGACACCAGATGGTCTTGAAACTGTAGGGAATTTTAACGTTTTGATATATTTCCAAAACACAACGGGATTTTGTTTTAATTTATACTTAGAAAAGAATCTGACGACATCTTCTGTATAATAATGTAGGAAAAAAAGAGAGAAGAAGAAATAAGCTCAAAAAGGTACCATCTGCTGTGAAAAAAAAAGAGCGACGGATTTTTTTTAACAGTATCAAGAAATATTGGAAAAAAGTGTCAAAAGCATTTGACGGAGTTGTTAATGCTGCAGGGAAAAGCTTCAAAAATATAAGTGAGGTGGTCCTGCCCGTTTTCTGTAAATCTATTTTTTATCATCATCATTTTTGCGTTTTCGTGGGACTAAGCCGTTCTGCTCTCGCGCGAGTGAATGACAGTAGAATGGGCTTCCTTATAATCTTCTTGAAATTATATGTTGGTTTGAAAAATGATATTGCTGTTGCTGACAAAACTGCGAATAGAGATGAATGTAGCAGTGATGCTGAGTGATGAATGTGACAATAATGGTGATAATCCTTCGAGTCACAAATACATGAAAGTTATAGTCATTTCTTGCTGATGTCAAAGTCTGTTGGCTCTTCGGCCTTATTGTGACTCATTGCTAATTGCAACATAAAACTAAGCACTGTCGCATGTTTTAAAAACACGTTTTAATAAGGGAAGGCTTTTTTTTTTCTAACTCAAAGCTTAATCATTGCGGTTATTTATGAGATTATGAGACATCTAGGCGAATATTTGGTAATTACACGATTTTCAACAAAAAACGCTTTTTTTGCAATAAATATTGTACATTCATTGTGATCCACTGCCGTTCACGCCAAACTCCTAAGACCTGTTGCAAGTTTTTAAGCTTTTTTGTTTTTGGAGATATTTGTTGTTCAGATTTAGCCAGCAATTTGCCGACAGGGGCTCTTGCTCTCAGAGCAGCCCGTAAAATTGGAGATGACTACAAGGCAACATCACAGATGTTCTCTTGTCTCTCTTCTTCACGTCATCATCATCGTCCTCCTCATATTATCTCTTTTTCTCCACATTCCATCATTAACATTCTTATCTTGTATTTTACACAATGTATACCCTCTCTCTCTCTCTCTCTCTCTCTCTCTCTCTCTCTCTCTCTCTCTCTCTCTCTCTCTCTAAAACTCAGGTTTACTATGAAGTCAAATAAATCTTCCTTGTTCCATCTTCACCGCATCGTCTTTCTCCGAACACGCCTGATTTACAACTTCTCTCTCTCCAAGTCATCATCATCTACCGTTACATACCACTAATCATCATCCTTACTATCCTCACTCTTAGTATCACTCTTAGAATTATTCCTTAATTAATTTTCTTATTTACATCTTCAAGTGGGTGTTTGTTTTACCTTTTTCTATTATTCCAGATTTATGTTTATTCTTTTTTATTTTCATCTTCCAAAATCATCTTCCTTTTCCAAACCTTGCCTTAATATTTCCATCTTCAGTAATCCTTCATTGTATTTTTTTATTTCATCTTGCGATATTCTTCCCTATTTTCTGTATCTTCCTCCTCAAAAACTTTGTCTTTGTTTTCTTTATGTTATCTTTATTTTTGTAACTCTCTCTCTCTCTCCTCTCTCTCTCTCTCTCTCTCAATAACATCTTTATTTTTCTTATTTTCATACTTTGATCTCATCATTTCTTTCGCCGTATCTCTCTCTCTCTCTCTCTCTCTCTCTCTCTCTCTCTCTCTCTCTCTCTCTCTCTCTCATAACATCTTTATTTTTCTTATTTTCATACTTTGATCTCATCATTTCTTTCGCCGTCCGTCTCTCTCTCTCTCTCTCTCTCTCTCTCTCTCTCTCTCTCTCATATCATCTTTATTTTTCTTATTTTCATACTTTGATCTCATCATTTCTTTCGCCGTATCTCTCTCTCTCTCTCTCTCTCTCTCTCTCTCTCTCTCTCTCTCTCTCAATAACATCTTTATTTTTCTTATTTTCATACTTTGATCTCATCATTTCTTTCGCCGTATCTCTCTCTCTCTCTCTCTCTCTCTCTCTCTCTCTCTCTCTCAATAACATCTTTATTTTTCTTATTTTCATACTTTGATCTCATCATTTCTTTCGCCGTATCTCTCTCTCTCTCTCTCTCTCTCTCTCTCTCTCTCATGCGTCCCCAAGTACGCACGTAAAACTTACAACTCCGACTTCCCCTTTGCAGTCAACATGGCGAGATGAATCACCTATCGAGACGCCCATCATAGTTCAAGCTAATGATGACTCTCCCATTCTGGGCGGTTCATTCGCGCCCCCGCCCACACATCCAAGGGCAAGGGAGACCCAGAATGTGGGCGTCGCTGAGCTTCGCTGATCCTCTCTATCCTGTTTGTCTTTTGCCTCCATTATGCCTTTTTTTTTTATTTGTTTGTTTTGTTTCGTTTATGATTACTCTGTGACATTAATCTCTCGGGTGACAAAAGCAACACGGAGAGAGAGAGAGAGAGAGAGAGAGAGAGAGAGAGAGAGAGAGAGATTGTGTCATACAGGTCGATTTGACCTCCTGGGGAGGGGGGGGGGGGGGGGGGGGGGGGGATGCTGGTGGGGCGTATCTCGTTGGGGGCCTTCCCCTGAGTAGACTTGGATATTATGTGTTGAAAATATTGAAAGAATTTGATGTTTGAGAGAGAGAGAGAGAGAGAGAGAGAGAGAGAGAGAGAGAGAGAGAGAGAGAGAGTAGCACAAGTAGCGCGTCTGAAAGGTCACTGACTTACAAGCAAGTTTTCATAGAGTAAAATAAAAAAATAAAAATAAAAAAGAAATAGCATACTCATAGAAGTCAATACGAAATAAATTAAGGAACATCAGTATTCAAACAAACGCATACAGAAATAGCAACGTAACTAAAAAAAGAAAAAAAAAAAAAAAAAAACTAAGCCACTTTTGTAAGGTGTTTAAAATGAGTATCACAACGCCTTAAACCTACGAGCATCAGCGTCATGAGCGATATTCCTTTCTTCTTCACGTGGCCAGGAAACATGCAATTTGAAATCGCAAGGAATTCCTGCTGTCTGAGCAATTCGGTTGAAAAAGAGATTATGATAATTGGGGTAATCCGGTGCTAACCCTCTTATCCGTTGGCAACTTTCATTATCCTAAGTGAATTTTTCCAAAATTGAAGAAAATATTTGGTTTGGAGTTTTTTTTATCATATGGTCTAGGGATAAACAAAACACTTAGTGTAAACCATTGATATAACATTAGAATAGATATAAAACGAAATTAAACTCAAATATTAATGCTTAGAATTTTACAACAGGTTGTTAGAAGAGAGTGTCGAATCTTCAGAGGCCAACAGTGAGCCACAGAACGTCACTTAACAACATGACTGCCATTATATATATGTATGTATGTATATTATCGATATATATATATATATATATATATATATATATATATATATAATATAATATATTTTTGTATATATATAATCATTGTAATAATAATGATAATGAAAGGAACCCATAAAAACGCCAAAATGTAGAGAGATAGACTACTATATTTCAGAGACCACAGTGTCTCTCTCTTCTCATCTGCCTGAAGAGAGAGTCAGTTTGGTCTTTGAAATATAGTGTCTACTTTCTACATTTTGGCGTTTTTATGGGCTCCTTTAATTAAGTCGAATCCTGTTTGAACAGAATATTTATTTTCACAGTCATGTATATATATACATATATCTATAGTATATATATATATATATATATATATATATATATATATATATATAGTATATATACATATAGTACATATATACATATATTTGTGTGTATGGGCGTTTGATATATGTTAGGCTGTGTAAGAATTAATTAAGCAATGAAACACCAAAACCGTTGTCAAACGATGAAAAAGTCAATACACTATACCCCTAAATAGATGGTCATTGCTCGGGTGTCTTGCTTGTTTGTTTCAAAAGCGTTGATATTTACTTTGCTCCCGAGTTTGCTCTTATGTATTTTTTGAACCCTTGAATTGACATGCTAATTTGTCGTGTTTTTTTTTCTTTCTTTCTCATTATTGCGTCTCTGAATCGATGAATAGTCAAGGTTTTCGATGTTTTTCCGCTTGAAGGTTTTTTTTATCTTAGTTTCGACTCCAACTAAGTGAATATATTATGCGTATATTATCTGTCTTAATATTGCGTTTCCATCAGCCATTTGAAGAAATGAAAACATTATGAAGTTCTTTGATATAATGGTTGATATTTACTTATGTTTCGATTATTCTTAGATGGAACACACACAAATATATATATATATATATATATATATATATATATATATATATATATATATATATATATATATAAATTACACCACTGTGTGTACTGTTTACTGTACATTATGTGAATACGCGTACTCACAACTATTACTGAAGTTGTTTTAGACTTTCTATGGATTAACGGTAAATTTCTAACATAGAAAACTCTCTCTCTCTCTCTCTATCTCTCTCTTCTCGCTCTCTCTCTTCTCTCTCTCTCTCTCTCGTCTCTCTCTCTCTCTCTCTCTCTCTCTCTCTCTCTGGGTCCTCGTAGTGCAATGGTAAGTAGTTGAGAGCTCAGGAAACGGGATGGCCACATTTCCAAAATTTGGGTAGGTCTTTATATGTCTCATCATACATGATAGATAATCGACAGTTATGGAATTCTTGGGCTCGTGTGATTCATTCATGTTGAAGCACAGTAATTGAAGAATAAGTGTGACAGTGACTATTTCTCCTTTATATCCACCCCCTGGCAGGCTAAACGACCAATTCTATATATATATATATATATATATATATATATATATATATATATATATATATATAAATATATATATATACTAGCTGACCAACCCGGCACTGCTCGAGAAAACTCTAAAAGATAATCAAGAAACACTCTCTCTAAGTCTTCCTCAATCTCTCCTTCATTCCCTTCTCTCTCTCTCTCTCTCTCTCTCTCTCTCTCTCTCTCTCTCTCTCTCTCTCTCTCTCTCTCGGTCCCTCTACCATTCCCACTCTCCTCCCTAACACAACTCTCTTTCTCTCTTCTCTCTCTCTCGGTCTCTCGTCTCCGCCCTCCTCTCGTCTCTCTCTCTCTCTCTCTCTCTCTCTCTGTTAAGAAAGTTGCTTCAATTACATTGCCCAGCATTTTTGACATTTTATATTTCACCCCTTCTCACCCCACCCCCATTCATATTGGGACTGAACTTGGACTTGAAGGGCATCAGGAGCATCACTATTCATCTCAGCAACCTCGAAAACTATGGATTAGTAATCTGTCTTTTTTTTTTTACGTCGCCCTCTTCCCACTCTATCCCCTTTGGTGCCAGTGATGTCTTATCCCCACATTATTAATTACCAGATAGTAAGTCATATGTATACCAAGTTTAGTTGAATTACTCAATGCATTTCATAGGTATGCTGCAACATATACTTACACACAATGATACATACATACATAATACATCCAAATATATATATATATATATATATATATATATATATATATATATATATATATATATATATTATATATATATATATATATATACTGTGTGTATGTATATATAGATGCTTATATATGTGTGTTTTTGCGTATGTGTATAAAAAAACGCTGCTAAATAAAAAAAAATCGAAAACTGTTCACCTACAGTATACCAAGAACCTCTCTCACTTCTTCCAGACATTCAAAAGAAGTGGAAAAGAAACAAAACAAAAAAAATACTCTTCAGCAATTGATTTCTTCATCGACTGCCTGCCTGCCCACCCTTCTGCCTGTTTGTCCGTCAGTCCGTCTGCGAGACAGACAGTCATCTCTATGTCTTGCTTCCATTTGGCAATTGACAGGATCTGTCAGTCGTCCATAAAACAGGGCGTTGGACTAACAACCTTTTGTCGTCGAATGATGAATAAGCGATTAAGCAAGACAGCGGGTCCTTAAAAAATAAAGAAAAAAAAGCGCATAAGGGTCGTTGTACCGAAGCCTTCCCGTGGATTATAGGCCTTAAGTACTGTATAAAAAGTGGTTTAAGTCATTTTCTTTTTTCGTCTCACATTAGAATTCCTTTCTTGCTAATGGCGGTTTCGTAGTCCCTTCCCAAGTAGATAACACTCATGGTTATGTGTCATTTTTGTATGAAAGGTATTATAATGTTGGTAAAGGTAAAGAAAATATACCTATGCTACAACTTCTATTACCAATAATAATATAATAATAATAATAATTTTCAGTAGTAGTGTGTGCTCGTGTGTGTGTGTGTGTGTGTATTTGTGTATAAAAGAGAACAACATTCATTGTCAGATTTACACTTAAATACAGAATAGTGGATAAGTCGTGTGCAGAAAATTTCCACAACTTAGCTGCGGCACTCGTGTCAACAGAAAGCTCATCAGCATCGCGTCTAATCGACCACATAATACTATGTCTTATTTATAAATATATATATGTATGTATATATATATATATAATATATATATATGTATGTATGTATGTATGTTATGTATGTATGTATGTATTTATATGAAACGAAGGCCAAACTCGATAACACCGATAGGAACGAAGCCAGACTAGCTTGAAGAACAACACAATCGAAAAGCGAACACACACAAACATCTCTAAGGACAAGCAGACCGAAGAGAACGAACCTCGCGGAAAAAAGAGGAATAAAAGTAGAAAAAGAAATGTCATCATCGGGTTTGCTGCAATTAAAGAACGAAAAAGAGAGAAACCTTCTAAACTGTAGATAATTCCAGCCCTTTACTTTTCGCTATCTGATTCTTGTATTTCTTTGGCGTCAGGAGGTGACTCAGCAATATCTTTATCTGAGTTTATTCTTTTATTTCAAATTTTTATTTTTATTTTTTATTTCAGTATACTTGGTTTATTTCTTGATTTCATGTAGTTATTTATTTTTTGCTTTATTTTCTTTATTTATTTATTTTGGTCTTTGTAGCTCTTTCATGAAAGTCTTTTTAACTTCAGTGATTATCTCGACATATGAATTGTAATGTGTTATTTAATTCCGAGCATTTTTAAAAATTCAAAAACCTTTTGAAGGAGCTGAAATTATGAGGTAACCTCGTCTAAGTCTCCAGGATATTCTCCTTCATGACTGATGTGGTTAGAAAATAAAGATCTTGAACATTCTTTTTCCAAGAATTCAAAGATTCCAAGAATTCAAAGACTCGTGGATTCCACGGTGATCTGAAAGGATCATTTCTTTTGTTGTTCCGCTTATGAATCCTACAATTGAATTCTGCCAGTCTCGGTTCCCTTTCGTAACAGAACCTGGGAGACTTGTTGTATGAACCCAGAGGGATTAGAGACTTCATTCACCCAAGCTTCTTACGGCTGTTGCCCGTCTCTTATGCAAAAGTTTCCCTGATTTAGACCATGTATATGCACCTGTTGCTTTTTCATTAAAGAAGGAGCAAATAGTCTGAAAGGCTATTTACTTTCGAAGCAAGTTTCTTCACTCTGTAACGAATTTATGTGGAAAAAGCAGGGCGTCAAATAGTAAGTAAAGATATTTTAGTATACAGGTAAATTGGTACATAAATAAATTAGCGTAAGCCAGAAAAATAAGAACAATTTAGCAAGGTATTCTTTAGACCTTGCAATTTAGATAGCGCGCGGACAAAGTATCGGACAAATTATATTTGTATACAAGCGTGTTATTTCTTCTTCCGCCAATAATATATCTAAATTAACGGGAAAACTCTCCATATATTTTTCTTGTTTATATATACCTTTCAATATTGAGGAAATAGAATTTGCTTTCTTTTATAGTGTAGCACTCGTATATGCCTCGGAATATTGTCGGTATTTTCCCCATTTATTCCTTTTATCATACATTGACCACGAATGACATATTCATTCGAACCCATCCCATTATTACCGTGTCTGTTTAACTCACGATAATTAGCAAAGCAAACAGCCACGTCTTCCATCCTCGTTCAGGCACGACTTCATATTTATCCAATTCCTTCACGCAGGGCTCACATGGACCTCGGAGGAGGGGCATGGTGCCCACGGGAGATGGTGTACCGGGAGGGGAAGGAGTTCCTGGAGGTCAACCTCGGCAGCGTCCACATCATCACCAAGGTCGAGGTCCAGGGCCGCTTCGGGAATGGCCAAGGGCAGGAATTCACGAGGTACTATAAGCTTCAGCTCTGGAGGCCCGGCATGAAGCACTGGGTCACTTACACCAACGGCAGAGGCGAAGAGGTATGTTCGTTCGTTCGTTATTATTATTAATATTATACTGGCAGTCACTCGTGTAGAGCGAACTAAAGTGATATCAACTTGCAAATCTAGCTTGGGTGGAATAGTTAACTTATATTTGAAAACAATAAAAAATAAAATTATGTGTAACCATATATAATACATACATACATACATATATAACATACATAATATATATATATATATATATATATATATATATATATATATATATATATATATATGAATAACTTGATCACGAAGAATATAAAACGTGATGCTATGTATAAATAAAGTTTTTTTGCCACGAAGGAAAAAAAGGAAAAAGTGAGATAGCATATACTTATATATATATATATATATATATATATATATATATATATATATATATATATATATATGTACATACATACATACATGATATATTTATAAAGGAACGAAAACGCGCCAAGTCAATTATAACAACTTTAAAACGAATGAGGATGTCTTACGGAAACGAATGCAAGCCAAGATCACGAGTAAGAATTGCTAACGAGTAAATAAAGTGATACAAAAAAGAAAGATTAAAAACAGAAAACGGGCGTTGCAATGTTAGGAAACTCCCAAAACCTGTTAGAAAGCACCAAGGCCGATATAAAAAGCACTAGATGCAAAAAACGTGTAATGCTTCACCTTGACAAGAACTTCGCCTCAGTGGTTGACGGCCTACGCAGGCTCCAAGAAGTGTGTACGTAAATTGGAAAGGGAACACGCCCAAGGCTATATTTCACTCATAGACAGGCATTGCCTCAGTCAAGGGATTTAACAGGAATTGAGAAACACTGTACTGTGTGGTCATAAAAAGGAGAGAGAGAGAGAGAGAGAGAGAGAGAGAGAGAGAGAGAGAGAGAGAGAGAGAGAGAGAGAGAGATGGGAAAGTAAAAGGTCACTGTTCTCAACTCTCAAAGGAAGTAGAGGTCACTAATCTACACCCAAAGGCGATAAAATGTAACAAAAGGTATACTTACAGGGTATATAAAGAAGGTAAAGATCACATATCGACGCCTAAAGGATCGCTTGCCTACGCCAGAGGGTCTAAAGGATGATACTCTGGTATATTGTGCAGTCATGAAACCTCGACATCAACCAGTGGTTTCTTTTTACGAGGGAGACTTGAGATAACAGATGACATTATTATTATTATTATTATTATTATTATTATTATTATTATTATTATTATTATTATTATAAAACAAGCCGAAAAGCCATGAACGAACACAGCATCTTCTATATAAAAGAGAATACCCGCACGTAGAAAAAGGGAAAGGGAAAAAAGGAATAGAAATGAACCTGTCTCAAGGAACTGGCATCTCAATATTAAAAAAATCATATTTGCCTTTAAACTCGCAAACAAAAGTTTTATTGAGGCAAGTTTTCGAGGCAGATCGCGTAAGTTGGAATGGCATCGAGTTCCAAAGAGTGGAAAACTTTATTTTGAAATAAATTTGATGTTTAAACGAAATAGAATAAGGTCCTGTTTATATGCACGTTTATGCATATTTAAGAGACCAAGGTTCAGAGAGACAAGTGTCTCTATGTAGGAATTACAATTTTCCTTTCTTACACACACACACACACACACACACACACGACACACACACACACACACACACACACACACATATATATATATATATATATATATATATATACATATATATATATATGTATGTATGTGTATATGTATATAAGCATATATATATATATATATATATATATATATATATATATATACATACTTTATATATATATATATATATATATATATATATATATACATATATTATATATATATATATATATATATATATATATATATATATATATATATATATATATATTTCAGATCTACTGTTCACTTTTACCAGATATATTGATATATTTTTAAAAACCACAATGACGTCTTGCTTCTCGACTTCCTCAAACTTTATTTAGTTTTGGTTGTGATTATCAGTAGAAGGTTTAGTGTATCGCCGCAGGAATATTTCGTGCGTGCGTGAGGTCTAATCCTGACATGGAAGTTGAAGGTTTTTTCATTTATTTTCGAGGAAATCGAGAAGTCAAGACGTCATTGTGGTTATTAAAATTATACGCACAGCATGTAAATATATATATATATATATATATAATACATATATTATATATATATATAATATATATATGTATATATATATACCTACATACATACATACATTTTCTGCAACACACGCAAAACAATCAAGTACTTTATATATGGGAGCCCCCCCCTTCCTCTCTTCTTCTCTCTCTCTCTCTCTCTCTCCTCTCTGTCTCTCTCTCTCTCGTCTCTCTCTCTCTCTCTCTTCTCTCCTCTCTCTCATATTGATTTATGAAAGATACAGGAAGAGTAACCAAATAAGATAACAATTAGTAAAATCATCTGCTGCCAGCGGAATTTATGGCGTCCTTGGGTTTTTTTTTTCTTTACAGTACAGCAATTTCCTGATCAATGTTGGACCATCCAACGCTAATCTTTATATTACAATGCTTCTTTGTGCAGATACATTTACATTTTTTTATGAAATGTGTAGGAACACAATGCCTGAAGTTGAGCAGCATTTTGCGCATGTATACATATATGTGTACACGCTATATATACATTTACATACATACCCACATACACACACACACACACACACACACACACATATATATATATAATATATATATATATATATCTATATATATATATACATAATGTGTGTGTATGAAAATCAATCATGAAATGTAGAGAAAATAATGAAATTGCAAGGCTATATAATTTACCATATCTGTGTACCTTTTATGCATGAATTATTTGAGACGAAGTAGGTAACCCCTCATCAAGTTCTTATGTAAATGTTGTAATGATACTCTATCATGGACAGGAGTCCATTTCGCATGAGAAGACGAATTGTGATGGAATGACGAACAAACAGCTGTCAATCATTGTTCGCTTTTGGCTGCCAACCTCACTGAGACAATAGCTGAAAGACACTGCAAGGTCATATTAGGTATAATTCCTTTTTCCTTATCCTGGTTCGATTTGTTTAGGCTTTTATTCGCTCCTTTGTCGTCTTATTGATAGAAGAATATTTGTCCGACCTTGAATTGAAGCTGAGGTCATTAAATTCGCCTCTTGGGAGTTTCTGGTTTCCACTGATTTGTTATTGCCATTTTTGTCAGACGTCTTGTTACCGTCGAGCAAAATTGAAGAAGAAAAAGATCTTAAATTGCTGCTTCGTCGATTTTGGTTTCTTGGAGTTCGTTTTTGATAACGTATTTTATTTTCCTTTTATTATTGCCAACAGTTTCTTCTATTTTTATTTTTTGTCTCGTGTGAATAAACTGTACGTTCTACACTCCATCCTCATGCTGCATTCTTTCTATATCTTTTATTGTCGTCTATTTTCCTTCTCTCTCTTTCCTATTTTTAGGACTCCAAATTAACCTGGAGGTACATCGTTGTGCTTCATGCCACAACCTTTATTTATATTTATCTTTCTTTTCTTCTTCGCATCCTTTGTTCCTCAATAAACCAAGATCGCCTTGACTCCCATCCCACACTCCTACAAGGCAACTCGAATTACACACTTCTGATTGCATGTAACACATCTCTTTTTTATATAGATTATCTATTAATATAAACTTATATCAGCTTAGGGGATTCACTTAAATACAGGCAGATACACCGTAGACGAAGATACAGTGGCAACTTAAGCAATAATGATATGATAATGTATGACATAACTATGACGTATACACCGGGGTCGAATTAATGATAGCTATTTATGTGACTATCATTATGAATTATAATAATGATTATAGTGAAAATAATAAAGACTAAAAAAATGATAACAATGGCAATTTTTTTATTATTGAGTAACTGCATCAAGCGGTGAACGTTCCTCGCTCGTATTTGGTCTAATAAGCATCTTATCTTTTTCCCTGCAGTTGCTGGAAGGAAATACCAACACCTACTTGGCGCAAACTTCCCTGTTGAGTCCACCGGTCATAGCGACCAGAGTGAGATTCGTTCCGTACAGCGATCATCCCAGGACGGTCTGCATGAGAGTGGAGCTCTTCGGATGCCCTTACACAGGTAATATAATAATAATAATAATAATAATAATAATAATAATAATAATAATAATAATAATAATAATAATAATAATAATACCTCTGCTAACTTTAGTAGTGATTTCGTACCTATAAGTTCTTTGGCTGTAGAGAGTCACATTCAGCTTGGTGTCTAGTCCAGCGACCTCATCCCACAACACTGGCAGACAACCAGAAGGCGTTACATTGGAGCCACCACCCCTATCAAGGGGTGGAGAAGCCGTATAAATAAAGAGCATGATAATATTTATTTTGTCTTCGAAAGAGACTCGTAGTTTTCAGATATAATTTGAAGCGGAATATAAACGCGCAAGGATGGATTCCTTTTTTAGTGGGAGGCGAAAGGAGCAGCCGACTTCATCTTCGTCTCATTTTAATGCTAATTCTATTTCTGGTCATTCTCTGGGCCGTTAGTAGCTTCCTCAGTATTCGTAGAATAGCGGTCCTTAATGGAATTCTGAATTTCTCTTTCCTCTTCGTGTGCTCTTTTTTTTCCCGACTCTTGGAAGAGGTTTCTTTTCGTATCCATTTCTTATCATTGTTCTTCTCTATATATTCTCATTTCGGTGGCTGTTGCTCTCTTGGTACTTGCCATTTTTTTCCCTTCCGATTTAATAACTGTCCTCTCTTCTGTTTAACATTATCATCGTCTCCCTCTCCCTCTGTCTGTTCCTTCTGCAGCTCCTTGTCAATCTCTTGTACGTATATTATCGTAATATTCACCTCTTAACTCTCTCCTTTCCTCCCCCCTTTCATTCGCGCTCCTAAAACATCTTATTCTCTCCCTCGCCACATTTCTCCACTTATTTTTTTGTCTACCCTCCTTCCTGCCTCTCATTTCTCCTTTCCCTCTACAACTCTCTCTTCCTCCTGTGTTTGCTCACATCGACTGCTTCCGTTTATTCATCCTTTCCCCCGCCCTCGTAAAACCAGTGCAATGTTTTCAGAAAGTCCAAAAGATTAAAGCTTAATGCGGCCTTTTTTATTTGCTTTATTTATTTGCAATCTCGAACGTTGGTTGTACAAGTATGAATAATTTCAGAAGCCCGACTTAGTTTAATAGGTGAATTGCGCAAGCAAGATTGTTTACGACACAAATTTCCAAGTAGTACTGCGTTTATATTTAATGTTTAGTTCTGAGTTTTGGTGCCAGAAAGGTTTAAAGAGTGCTTTACTTAAACAATGACGGATAATATCTTAAGAGGAATACTTTAAACTTCGGGTACGGTATTTGATATAGCTTGAATTACGTATTAATACTCACTCTTTATTATTTAGTATAGCTTAATATTTTCTCTGCCAAAGCAAGGACTTAATGTTAAGTTTATCTCGAGCATTCACATTCCTTTGCCCATTTAAATCATTGTTAGATTCATTATTGTTGCTGTTATGATTGCATCATTATCATGTCCTTAATATTAAAACTGTCATTATTCAATCATTAGCATTCTTTTTTTTATTATTAGTAATAATAGCCTGTAGAGTCCCCACAACGTCACCCTCTTCCTTTCTCCCTTGTGTTCCCAGACGGCGTCGTCTCCTACTCCATGATGGATGGGGACATGCGGGGTGGGGATGAGAACTTGCGTGACCTGACCTACGACGGTACAGGTCACGGAGGCTGGCTGTCGGGTGGACTGGGTCAGCTCGTCGATGGAGAGACGGGTCATACGAATTTCAGAGTGGATGCTCACGGAAGGGATCGAGGTAAGTCGTTCTAAGGTTTATTAAGAGTGGAAGAAGGAGAGAGAGAGAGAGAGAGAGAGAGAGAGAGAGAGCGAGAGGAGAGAGAGAGAGAGAGAGAGAGAGAGAGAGAGAGAG
>NC_087205.1:4847491-4879991 GCF_015104395.2 Macrobrachium nipponense | reverse complement strand
GGCAAATAAGTAACCAAAGACAACCAGAGAGCCTGAACATGTATGGCTTAGAAACACGGCGATTGCTAGGACAACTAGTAGAAACATTCAAAATACTGAAAGGCATAACAAAAGTAGACAGTAACCTATTTACCTTAAACGAAAACCAGACAAAAAATAATGGATGGAAACTAGAGCTGAAGAGATACAACACATCCCATTGTGGGAACTTCTTTACATTAAGATATGTGACACATGGAATAAAGTGCCACCAGAAGTTGTAAACAGCAACAGTGTGGAAGAGTTTAAAAGAAAGCTGGACAAAATCAATACGACACTGTGAATGAACATTAAAACCTGCTCCTCGAGATAAGTGAGCACACGATGGTTCCTCGGATGGACTAAAAAGTCTTTGAGGCACCTTAATCCTTGTAACTCTCTCTCTCTCTCTCTCTCTCTCTCTCTCTCGTAACAGAAATGTCTCTCACTAAGGGAGGTGATGTTCATTGCGAACTACGCTGACTGAGGTCGTAAAAATAGCTTATGTGACACATTACCTTCTCTGAAACTCAAAGGCGCAAAGCTCACACCAGAAAAGAAATGTAGTTTCCAAGACATTAATATATAGTTCTTCATTAAAAGAAGACACTGGATTGTTTACTTTAGCAATGAAATCAAGATACGTAAATTGAGCTGAAATTGATCCAGAATATTAAATTTGGTTTTTGATATCCCGTAGAATGAGTTGAAACGATGCTTTGTGCCGAATAAATATAGAATCCTTTATTCGAGAGACAATACAGGTGTCGTCAACAAGAAATGATAATGTTATCATACGGCTAACTGAAAAAAATACATGAATTTGTATTGAAGATAAGTGCTTTTAATCCTCAATTCAATAAAGGGCAGTCTTGTGTTGATAAATACACGAATTTTAATTTATTTCTTTTGTTTGTATGCAATTCTGTACGCTGTGTTTTTCTCTGCGTTCAGCATGCTGTTGTGGGAAGCTAGCTTTAAAGTTGATGGTCTGTCACTTTTGCCATGTGAATATATGTACTTTTTTTTTCCAATAATAGCAATAATAATAGAACGTGGTGTGCATGGAAATATTTTTCCACTGGAACAACTATAGTCCACGGGTAATAAACCTCACGTTTGGACTTGCTGTTGTCGACCTGCTGTCAGTCGCTCACCATTGGTCCTCATGTAAGTATGCAGAATGAAAGCTCCTTGGTCCAAACTGTCTAGAGACGGTTCGTAACGTCTCTGGGGCGCGACTTGCAAACATCCAATAAAAATTTAATGTCCGAGAAAACCTAATGTTACATTATAAAGGCAACAGAATGATTATGAGAGCACTGTCATAATATTTATAATATTCGCCCAGTCATTGCGTTGGCCAAATAGCACTTATTGTGATCCATTTGCACTTGTAGACTTACACCCACAAGAGCTTTAAGAGACGGGAAAAGAGGAATAAGGTTTCTAATGTTATTGGAGATAATACATCATATTTCGTCCAGAGGAGGCTGGCAAGATAATCACACAGAGATTTACGTAGGGTCGAAAGGTCGGAGATCATTAAGTGAACTGTGGGATTCTCGACTGGAAGTTAATATTATTCTGAGTGTGTTTGTCCAAGCTTGGCCAACCTTCTTTTCGGCTCGTTTGCTGTATTAATTCCAGTATTTCATTCGGTGCTTATACACGCGTATTTGTCCCGTTTTATATTATTTGTTCTCGTGTGCTATTTCATACAATACTTAATTTTTCATGCATTTACACCTTTTATGTATTTTCTCAGAATAACATTCGTGTAGAGTTTTAACACTTCGAAACGATAACAAACATAGACCTTGACGATTGGGTGAATGGCCTTCGCATTGGGTCTCTCATGTGTTAATGATTAGCAGCTAAATTGGTCGCACTAAGTGGCTTTTATCATCACAATGTTCGTTTAATATTAATACCGAATATTCCAATGGGCGATTCGATCTCGACTCTGTTCGCATTCGGCGGCCTTAATTAATTATATAATCGTCTGCTCAGAGTAGGGCAGCTGCTCTGCCTTTTGTTTTCCTTTGTTTGCCAGGCAGTGACACGCTCCTTACGCCGCTTCTATCACGATCATTGAAATTAATCGGTGTCGGTTTTGGTCGGCTCCTGGATGGGTGACCACTAATGAACACCAGCCTTCGCTGAGCGATAGAATCTCTAGACCATGACTGAGCCTTGCGTCAGGCCTCAGGAGACATAGGTCACATCCAGGTTCAAAATGTCAACAAGGTAGTGTGTAACAGAAGCGTTGGATAGCGACCGATGTTCAACGGCAATCTGATGAATAAAAACACAAACGCAAGCACACACACACACAGGCACAAGCAAAACGCACGTACGCACACACAGATGTCCCTTCGTACAAATGCGTCTTTAATAGAGATTAATACTGTAATGGCTTCATCAATACACACAATGAAGCTTCGTTATCGCCTGCAATATCAACAGAACCGATGCAATCATTGTTTTATCGGCACATCGCATCGCAGATATGCATCAACGGGTGTTAACGATATACTGTTAATAGAAACAGTTATTGTTGGCGGTGGCGAGGAGCGTTCCAGCATTTCGCTCGCTTTGCTCATCGCTTCGTTCGCGGCCTTTAATCTGCCAGAGAATGGTCAGTTGATTGAATAACGAAATGTGGACGAATTACAACTGATTATTAGGGACCGTAGACGTCGGGGGGAAACGGTAATTTTTCAGAAAATTGAGGGTCAGGTAAATGATTTATGAAGGGAGAGGGTAGGATGAGTAAATATTATATGAATAATATACCTTTAAGGTTTAGAGAGAGAGAGAGAGAGAGAGAGAGAGAGAGAGAGAGAGATCGCTATTCCTCTTCATCATCAGAAAATGAATAAAAGAGAAAGACTGGAGAACGGAATTAGAATATCTAATGAAGACTCTTAATGACAGAACTAATAAAAAATTTATTTTGGTTAATAGTAAACTGAGAGATAAAAGAGAACTAATCAAATATTTATTTCCGTCAGTACTCTAAAGAATAAAAAGAAAAAAATTTCACAAAAGTATGAAATACGATGTGACGTCCTCGCCGTTAGGGTACAAAGTGTATGATATAATGTTGAGAGCAGCTGTATAACCGTAAACAAAGAAAGATTATTATCCTCTTAAGGGAAGACGCAGGGAAAGAGAGAGAGAGAGAGATAGAGAAAGTTCTTCCTCTTGATCATCAGAGTATGAATAAAAGGTAGGGCTGAGAACGGAGAGATAAAACACTAAAGGATGGCTTTTGTAAGAGAGAGAGAGAGAGAGCTAAATTATTGTAATATTTCAGGCGTATGAAATGGTCTTTACTGGTTTTTCTGTGACGGAATATAACTCTCAGTTGTTAAACAGGGATAAGTATTTCACATGATGTATACTCACTATAAAAATAGGAAAATAAATAGATACCTTGAGCAACAACGACTCAGAAATGTCTCCAGGATTGCGCTGGCGACATAAATAAGGAATCATCATCTACGAGGAAATTCAAGCGAAAGGAACCAGTAAAAATCACGTTTCTTGACGTAATTGGAGACAAGGGATCGGGGAACAATAGGGAGACTTAAAGCAGGAAGACAACAAACACAGAGAGAGAGAGAGAGAGGAGAGAGAGAGAGAGAGAGAGAGAGAGAGAGATGATGGCTTGTGTATGGGCATATAACTAAGAAGAAAAGCGAAGGAGTGAATGTGTATATATATACGTATATATGTGTGTGTACATCACTTATAATTTACATTTCTAAGTAACTATCATATATATATATATATATATATATATATATATATATATATATATATATATATATATATATATCTAATAAAATCGTCTGTAATATCTGAGGGAGAGAGAGAGAGAAATGGGTGGGTGAATGAATGCACATGATATAGAGGAATGCATTCATCAGAGAGAGAGAGAGAGAGAGAGAGAGAGGAGAGAGAGAGAGAGTATAAGACACGAGCCGATGAAGGGAGGGTCTTCGATGAAACTTTGACCTTTCTTCTCCTAATAAGGCTCGGGAGGTCAGGTGGTGTTGGGTGGGCCGGCCGTCTTTACTTAAACATGTTGATATTTTAAGAGGGTACTGAGGGTAGGCGGAGGGGCATAGGGGCATCCCTTACTTCGTGGTTTTATATTATTGTTCATGTGATGAGGTGGTGCATCTTATAGTTGTTGATGGCAACTCATTGGCGGGGTTGGTTTGTTTACTGCGGTGCGTTATTTCTCTCTCTCTCTCTCTCTCTCTCTCTCTCTCTCTCTCTCTCTCTCTCTCTCTCTCTCTCTCTCTCTCAGCATTATGCAAATTTTATAACTTCAGTCAACAGCTTTTTTCCTTGGTAGTTAATTCATTGCATCCTGCTTATTGGAAACATGAGTAATGCCAACAGGGAGTGTTTGCCTTTTCATTATTTCATATTTCAATGTGTTGGAACAAATTATTTTTAGAAAATTCCCTTAGCCCATATTTATACATTCTTATGACATGATATAAGATGAATTTTTATTACCACACAAAATGAAAAACTAAAAGCACAGGTCAGTATATACTAATCTTAGACACACTATCTTCCTTGTTAGTAATATCTTGAGCTTCAGTGTTCTCACATTGCATTTAAATCACAAATCTAAATGCACGCACTTAGTACACAAACGCAAACGCGCTCACACACACACACACACACACACACACACACACACACACACACACATATATATATATATATATATATAATATATATAATATATATATATATATATATATATATCAGTTACCATTTCGAACAGATATATAAATGCCACTGCTACGTTTGTCTTTAAACTCCCCAAAGAGAGAGAGAGAGAGAGAGACAGAGAACAGAGAGAGAGAGAGAGAGAGAGAATGAAACGCCTTGTCTGAAACAAAATAACAGCAACCTTACCAGCAGCAGCACAGCACATCCTGTCCAACCTTACAAAGCGACTTATGCATCCCGAGTGTCAAGATCCTTTCGTATATATAATGCACTACAGACTCTCCCTCCGTCTTGCGTATATTCCTCTTGCAGCCTTTCTTCAGTTTGCATGAAGTGTTTACATTTCAAGAGAATCTCATCTTACCGCCCATTTTTGAGTGTTTACTTTTCATAATAATTTTATCGACCAGTTGTTCCTTCAGCTTATCATCACTGCTATTATTGCCATCTCTTTTTATTTTCTTCTGCTTCTTCCCCCTGTCCTCCTCCTCCTCCTCCTCCTCCTCCTCCTCCTCCTCCTCCTCCTCCTCCTCCTCTCCATTTTCCAATTTCTCCCGGAGTCTTTACTCACTTGGATCGGTCTTTCTAGTCACGTCTAAGACCACGGCTAAGGAAATGCTTCTTCTGTTATGTCTGGTGTTGGAAAGACGAGGCGGTACTCAGGCGAAAAAAAAAAGAAAAAAAAAGTTAGAGACATGAAGTGGAGGGAACCGTGCAAAAATAGAAAGAAAATAAGAATGATAAAAACGAAAAATATGAAATATATAGCCAGTAGAGGGGAAGGGATTGGAGAAATTGATACGAAAATAGAAGTATAACAAATAAGGAAGTGAGAGTCGTTAATTGGAGGGAGTAAAAAGATAAAGGAAATAAAAAAGTAAATGAACGAAAATAAAATAAAAGAATAAAGAAACTAAAAAAGAAAATAGAAAAAAATAAATGAACTAAAAAAGGGAAATAAAAAACCAAAGGAACTGAAGAAAATAAAGGAAATAAAGACAGACGAGATGGGAAGAGGGAACAGTATATAAAAGACTAAAGGAGATAAAAATAGGAAATAGAAAAAATAAGTGAAGAAAAACACACTAAGGAATTAAAAAATAAGGGAAATAGATATATGCAGACGAGATGGGAGGGGCCTGCACATCTTGAGAGAACCCAGCAAAAAATAATTAGGGAGACGAACGATGGGAAATAAGAGGCATGGGTGGAGTTGAGAAAATTGTAACCAGTGATTAGGAGAGTGAAGAACCTAGCGGGGGCGTGGTCTTGGGTCGTATATGAACTACAGTGTGATGAGCGAGAGACGAACAATTTGCATACATAAGTAAACACAGGAATGCCTTACAACCGATGTTAATCATTATCGTGGAAGGCAGCGTTAAGCAGTGTTATGTTTTGTAGCTGAGCGCATTACAAGTTATATGATCGGGCAGTCATAGCCGTACAAAATATGGATATCCCTAATTAGATGTTCGGCAGAGCATATAGGAAATTATTAGATCTGTTATTTATAGCCACACAAAAATCAATTCCCAAAAACATGCGCATTAGTGCCTTTACTTCTACACAAAATGATAAATTATAATAACGCTCATGGGAAATTATTAGATTTGGCATCCATAGATATACAAGAGATCGATTTCCCGAAAATAATTTTCAATTTTATATTTTTTACGTAAAATGTTCAAATTATACTTGAGAGTACATTAAAACGTATTAGGTCGACCATTGACAACCATACAATATAAGCTATTTTGATTTTTTTTTTTTTTGAAAATGGAAATTTCTGCTAAGTGTTTTAATTATATCAAAGTAACACTATGGCATGAATATTATAATAAATTACAGTTTATTAAAAAAAATTATATTGACAGTTTTTTTTAGTATACCATTACGAATCTGCTATGAGAGATTTAAATGTACAGTTTAATTCATTTCTACTTGTTCCAAATAAATTTATTTGAGAGTGTGTTTCACCGCATGACAGAGTTGTATGCAAATGAAAATAAATTTCAAATTAAGATCATTACGGTCGCTTGAAAAATTCTTATCTACCAGGAAAAATTCCTTTCTACCTGAAAAAATTCTTATCTACCTAGAAAAATTCCTATCTACCTAAAAAAATTCCTCTCTACCTAGAAAAATTCCCATTTACTGGAAGAAAAAAATTCCTCTCTACCTAGAAAAATTCCCATTTACTTGGAAAAATTCCTATCTACCTGAAAAAATTCTTATCTACCAAGAAAAATTCCCATTTACCTGAAAAAATTCCTATCTACCTGGAAAAATTCCTCTCTACCTGAAAAAAATCCCAATTACCTGGAAAAATTCCTATCTACCTGGAAAAATTCCTCTCTACCTGGAAAAATTCCCATTTACCTGGAAAAATTCCCATTTACCTGGAAAAATTCCTATCTACATGCTTTACTAAAAGGACAATTTCCGATTCTAAATATTATGTCGCTACTTATGAATATAAATGACGATGTTGCTTACAGACTTGACTTTACCGAGAATTTTTGCTTTGTACCTGTAGTTTGTCAGTTTTCCACAAACAAATACACACGCACACAATATATATATATATATATATATATATATATATATATATATAATATATATATATATATATATATATGTATATATATATATATATACTGTATATTAACATGCAAACATATATATACACTATATTAACAGATACATATATACAGAAAATTACGAAAAGAGCAGTCTTACTAAACATTTCCAAGCGTTTGCCAATCAAGCTATAACTGTGATACCTGCAGGAAAGTCAGATATAGATAAAAAAAAATGTATAAAAAAAGATAAAATATTGCCATGGGCAGCGGGGAAAATTTTTTTTCATTTCCTGTCGTCGAAAAATGAACAACACCAGAAAGCACTCAGGAACGTAGACCTCTTTTAATTCTCTTTCCCCTCCCCCTTCCCCACCGACACACAAACCCCCTACCCCCCCCACCCCCCAAAAAAATAAATAAAGAAAAAAAAATATGTAGAAGAACTGAACCGGTATCCAGATTTTAGTCGACCCTGAAATGAAAATGACTTATCCTCAACCTAATACAGATTACCCAACTTCCTTCCTTCCCAACAATATTGTTTACATTTTGTCGAAATCTACCAATATATCTTGTGGACTGAGACGAATCTGCCAACACACGCGGTTTATTTAATACAGAAACCCACAACGAACTCAGTGTAGATTATTATCAACAAAATATACAGAATTCCACCAAGAACGTTTTTGAAATATCTTTTGAAGATACAGGCAACCAAACAAACGGACAGACAGACGCTGTTTAATTCATAGCAGCCGTCCAGCCTAATCGGTGGAGGTAGCTGGAGGCAAAATGATGGAACCCAAGTCACGAAAAGTGCCGACACAGAGAGAGAGAGAGAGAGAGAGAGAGAGAGAGAGAGAGAGAGAGAGAGAGAACCACCACCACCACCATATAAAAGATGATTTCAGATCGGATAGAATGCACGCTGTCTCCCATCTTACGGATGTTGATAATTATCGGGAAAGTTATGTCGGCAGGGGCTCCTTTACAATTTGGATCAATAAAAGATTGTTTATTGGGACAAATACGCCATAATCTAGATATACCATCGTTGTTTTCTTCCATTCATCTACGTGATGCATATATATATTTCTTTGACCATCTTGGTAGGCTGTATTTCACAATGGCCGATATTATCAGTCTACCTCGAAATCGTCGGTTTCTACGACATTTTGTAAAACATTCTTTTGTATGATTTCTTTTACTGTGTAGTAGATAACACTGGCATCATTATTTTTCTTATTTTACATAAAGTTTTATTTGCATAGTCGTACGTGACTGCATTGTAATAAAAAACTCCTTATTACTCCCCAGTCATCAAATAGTTATAGAGAAATCATCCTACATGTCTTTCACGAACGCGGTATATCTGCGATTTCTCCTAATAGGAACAGTGTTCAATCCTTCCAGTTTCGTGTAGTTGGTCCTGGTATCCTTGAGCTGAGAGGATGTTCGAGATATTTTACGATATAACTATGAGAGGGGTATTCTTTGGAGGACTAAAAAGGACCTTGTAACATGGTCCTTAAACATGAAGCGCGATCGGAGTTCTCTAGTTGTTGCTGAAGAGAGTTTGTGAAATGTATTTGTGAATGGTGTTGGGCGTCTTAATTGCATGTCTCCCAGCAATTAGCGAGATGGTGGAAGATTGAAACACCTCGTCAATGAGACATTAAAGCTTTTAATACGGAAAGTCATTTCCATTTTTATGCAAAGGTACTTAGCTTATTTCTTTAGGATGATTCAACGAGATTGAGAGGGACGTTAAAATGATTGTCAAATTCCTATTGTTAATGTGGAATCAAATATGAGCCTCATTTTAATGATAGTAAATGAATAATTAAATTGATAAATAAATAGAAAATGAAAGAGAATACATTTATGTTAACCCCCCTGAACCCGCGATATATTTTGATAAACAGCGTTATAGCACCACAAATAGCATGACTCACTTTTATCTTTGGTTTAAAACTTTCTGTTAACGGAAATCTTGTGTTTATCTAATTGGCAGCTGTTGCTGTATTACCGTAATAACTGTAAGATTACAAACGCCTGTACAGCAATTCGACCTCTACATATACTGCACCATTCACATTAAAGGAAAAAAATATTTGACAAAAAAAAAAACCTTCATAATCAAAACAGTAACAGATGTAGTAATGGTATTACCAGTCCTTGACACATTACTGGCGCCAATACAGCTGCGGAACACCTGCAGAAATCGTTGTCGGGAACATTATATTTATCTCTTATTTTGGCAGCATCAATCGTAACTTACTAAGAGCTGCTGTGGCTCAATTACGGGGAAATTACGGCGTTTGGAGAAAATGTCACGAGAATAATTGAGGCATTTATCGCCAGTTTCATCACGAGGATGGCAGCAGCCACTCGGATGTTGAAATTGAAAGATTTTCTCCCAATTATGAGGAAAGGTCTTCCTGACAACGTTATAGATGCTGGTGTCAGTAAGCTTAAGAGGCTGAACCACTACTGTAAGGTTCAAAGAAAGCTGAATCACTACTTTAGAAAAAAACTGAACCACTATTTTAAAGGTTAAAAAAAGATGAACCACTACTTTAAGAAAAACTAAACCACTGCTTTAAGGTTAAAAAAATAAACCACTACTTTAAGAAAAACAACTAAACCACTACTTTTAAGTTCAAGGAAACCGAGCCAATACTTTAAGAAAAACTTAACCACTACTTTAAGGTTGAAGAAAAATGAACAGCTACTTCAAGGTTCAAGAAAAACTGACCCACTACTTTTTAGGTTCAAGAAAAACTTACTGCTTTTTAAGGTTTAATAAATCAGTTGAACCACTACTTTAAGGTTCAATTGAAAAAAAACTGAACCACTGCTTGAAGGTTCAAGAAAAATAGAACCACTATTAGGTTCAATAAAACTGAACCACTACTTAGGGTTCAAGAAAAAACCGAACCACTACTTTAAGGTTCAAGAAAAAAACTGAACCACTACTTAAGGTTCAAGAAAAAACCTGAACCACTACTCAAAGGTTCAAGAAAAAAACCTGAACCACTACTCAAAGGTTCAAGAAAAAAACCTGAACCACTACTCAAAGGTTCAAGAAACTGAACCACTACTTCAAGGTTCAAGAAACACTGAACACTACTTTAAGGATTAAAAAAAGGTTGCATCTATGCTAAATTTAAAATAAGCATCTCATTTCATTAAAAGCATAAGATGGACTGAATCACTACTCTAAAGCCTAAGTAAAGTTGAACCACTACTTTAAAGCTTAAAAGAGAAAACTCAATCCACTTATGTAAAGCTTAGAAACAAGCAGCAGCTGACCTTAGGGATCTGTTGCGAGCGGCGATGGGTCACAATGATGCCTTGAGTAGCCAGCCATCATTATAAGTTACCAGTTATGAATAAATACGACCCAGAGACAAATTTCTGCACTAATGATATTATATGTTGTTCATTCAGTTCTGACATAATATATATATATATATATATATATATATATATATATATATATATATATATATATAAATATATATGAGAGATAGAGAGAGAGAGAGAGAGAGAGAGAGAGAGAGAGAGAAGGCAACTACGACTCCCGTCGTCTAAAATCTCGACTCCTGTGGTGCCTTCAGGTTATAATAAACATTAACGACACAACAGATGAAGCTCCTGGAACCCGCTGCTTTTAAATGTTTGGTCGCCCGAGATATATATATATAATGTAGGGGCCTTCGGGGGACCGGTCTCGTGTTATGGGGGTGGGAAAGGGAGTGGGGATTTAAGTTGAGTTCTCGGAGGGATGGAAAGTGTTAATGGGGTTGTGCAGGGGGCTATGGGAAGGGGAGGAGGGAGTCGGGGGAATGAAGGACCCTTGGAGGCAGAAGCCGCCGTAAGCAACGGGGTGGGTGGTTAGGTGGCCTAGGATGGACGTGGAAGAAAGGATAGAATGACACATATCACCGTAAATGGGGGACAGATGGGAGGAGGAGGAGGAGGAGGAGGGAAATGATCTTCTCAAGAGGAAGAGATGGGGGCCGGGTAATTGGATGGGTGTTCTTTGGGGAAGATGGGGAAAGGAGGAGGTGGTGGGGGTCCTCCAAGGGCCGGAACGGTAGCCTCTCCCTCACTTGCACGTTCAGCTTTCATTGTGAGACTTCCATTAGCATTCCTCGGGCTGCTCCAGTGACTTTCAAAAATGCCTCCTCTCCTACTGCCCCTCCTGACGTCAACTCTCTCTCTCTCTCTCTCTCTCTCTCTCTCTCTCTCATAAAGCCTGTGAACTTGTAGAATTCAACGCCCCCCTCCGAAAAAATTTTTCTAAAGGAGGTGACAGAAGAGAAAAACACGACAACAGACATCACATATTCTCTAGGTTCTTAATCAAGATGAGGCCCCTTTATTGAAAAGGAAAGAAAGAAAAAAAAATGAAAAAAAAACTGGGCCTCTCAGCCGCTTCATATACAAACACAAAAACTTAATGACCAGCTCGCCAACCCCGTTTCACCTACGGCACCGTTGCTTTCTTTCTTCACGTACACTTGCTCGCCCGGTTCATTTAACTTAAGAGTCCTAACACTTCTCAGATATTTTTCTTCTGTCACAACGATAGTCTGCGAGTAATAAACTCAACTTTTAGACTCGTCGTCATCCAGCCTGGGGCCAGGCTCTCTTGCCGCTAGCCCCAGTATAAGTTTGTACAATGAAGGTACTGGACGTGTCATCTCGTTCCTCTCTTGTATAATCACAATTTTTTATTAACTATGTCATTAGAGTCATAGTTTCCCTATTAACAGTAAAAACACGCGATGCTTAAGCATTAACTTTTCCATTCATTCCGGTCGCTAGCTTACCAATAGCATCCTAAAACTGTAATGTGTCATAGCGACCAACAGACCCAAGCATGACTGAACCATCTCGCCGAGATTATTTCTAGCTTTTCGTTTATGTTGACCTGACTTCACGCAGTTATCTTATTTCTACTATTTGCATCCTTTTAGCTCATCGTAATTTGTGTAGACTGTTTGTCGAAAAACGTTATTCTTCGTGTCATTAAAGAGTCATGTTCACATTGTAATTATTGCTATTGATTTCTTATGACTGATAGTGTCATTCAACTTTTCCAAATTAGTTTCTGGTGTGATATATATATATATATATCTATCTATATATATATTATATATATATATATAGATATATATATATTATATATATATGTATGTGTATGCGCATGCGTATATACACAGGATATATATGTATTTTGATCTTTTACAATACTGTTCGATGTGAATTCTTGCTGTCTGCAAATACCCATATCACCTTACTGGTTTTATTCATTTGTAGGTTTTTTCATGGATTGGTGATTGTCCTTATGCCTCAGCAAAACTGTATTTAACTTCATCCTATGAGTAAACTGAGATCAACAACGAGAGATTTTGATTTAGGGATGGACTGGTGTTACTGTTAAGCCTAAAGTTAAGTGTTTTCGAAATATACTTTGAAATGAGTAATCATTATTATTATTATATCATTCAATTATCATTATTAGTGAAACGGATCATTATTATGCTACAAATGAAATCAAGACTTTTTTTTAATATAATAAGGATGTATAAGTTGAAATTTACAGGTAAAAATGAATGAAGATATTAAAGGCAGCAGAGGAGTCTACATTACAATTAATTTTTTGGTAAAGCTGGTAAATTTGGTTGAAAATGGGGAGCTGAGCTGACGTCGAAAGCTCCCAACGTAAATATTTTTTTAAAGAAGACAAAAATTTTTGTACAATTTTGTGTTAGGCAAACGATTTTACATTTTAATTTCCAACTGAGTAATTACGAAGCTATTATGATTATTACCAGTGTACAGCACCGTCAGACCTGACGGCAATACAAGACAGGATCGAGAGGATAAGCCCCACCACAATGAGTCGTGTACCGTCACGAAGTTTGGACTAATGTACCTTCATTTTGTATGTTTTTTTTTATACAAGGGCTTGTATCGTTGTTCACAGAGAACAGTTATGTGTCAACCCTAGGCTTTTCATTATATTGAGATTATTATTCTCACCATCTGACTAGCAGTGAGTGGATAGCATGCACTTTAAACCCTCTTCCTTTTGAATTCCTTAAAGTAAGGAAGAACTTATCCGAACTAATCCCCCATCTTTGTTCCCTCTTTTAGGATACGAGTGGGTTGGGTGGAAGAACGACTCGCACGAAGGGAAGCCCGTCGAAATCACCTTCAACTTCGACACAGTCAGGAATTTCTCGAGTGTTCACCTCTACGCCAACAACCTCTTCACCAAAGAAGCCGAGGTGAGGCAGATTTTCTCACGAACATGATTGCCATTCGTACATGTATTTGTTAGTCAGTTCTTAGTTTTCTAATAGTGCCTTAGTGTAGTTTTTCTAATAGTGCCTTTGTGTATTTCAATAGGACTGTGAAGACATTTGCATGGAGCAAACCTTAAAACCATCAACTTAGACATTTGACCAGATGACAGAAAATACTAAGGGGAATGGAATAGCAAGTGGTTAACGATGACTAATAGTTATCCATATGCATAAATAAACAAATGGATTCATAAACGCGGATATCGATCGTAACCACACAAGCAATGGTACATGAGTTTAAATATATTGGCCACTGTGTAACTCGAATATTGGCTGACTACGAACTAATTTAACATTATGTATAATGACATTCCCAGTATTATTTTTAACACGGTTCTGACTAACATTCTTCTGTAAATATATTACAAATTTTGAAAGTATATTATCTGGGTTTTCACTAAATAGTCGCTAACGGGCTTTCATTCGGTAGAAATAATGCAGAGCATTTCCCCAAAGTAAACCATATCAACACAACATATAAAAACGTCAAGTCTGTTTTATTAATCTCCCACAGGTGTTCTCTCGAACGCAAGTGTTCTTCAGTCTGGACGGAGAGCACTTCGACGCCCATGCCCCGGTCGAATTCGAGCCCCGGAGCGACCGCATTTTCGAGAATGCCCGAAATGTCACCATCGACCTGCAGAGCATCTCGGCCAAACACCTGAGGTTTCGGCTCTACTTCGCCCGTCGCTGGATCATTATCTCGGAGGTCGTTTTCGAATCAGGTAAGATTATTATTATTATTATTATTGGTGAAGAAATCCACCTTGGTGTAAATTGAGGAGGAGAAAGCTCTCGCTTGTATATGTATTACTAATATATTATTACATGTACACCCCTATGTATTTCCTCACCATTTTAATGGGTCATGCTATTATTATTATTATTATTATTATTATTATTATTATTATATATTATTATATTATTATTATTTAATAATTATATATAAAAATAATATTTATGTAAAAATATAAAACAAAGACTTTCGAACACTG
This sequence comes from Macrobrachium nipponense, assembly GCF_015104395.2. NCBI lineage: Eukaryota > Metazoa > Arthropoda > Malacostraca > Decapoda > Palaemonidae > Macrobrachium > Macrobrachium nipponense. Next base: position 4,865,246 of record NC_087205.1, on the reverse strand, counting down.
ATGAGGAACACCTTTCAAGTGTTCGAAAGTCTTTGTTTTATATTTTTACATAAATATATTTTTATATATAATTGTGGATATTTTTTAAACAATTTGTTTTCACGGAATTGTGAATTTCTTAACAAAATTATTATTATTATTATTATTATTATTATTATAAAATGTCATTTAAACCGCAAAGCTTCCACAAAATTCCACAAAATACATTGCTCATATGTAAACTTCAAAGAACGCAGAAGGAAGTAACAATTGAAGATCACTCCCAACTAACTTCAATAACGACTGAATAAAATTCACTCCCCCCCTTCCCTTCCCCAGAAAAAAAGCAGTGGAAAACGAACTCCGGAGAAACTTTATTTAAAATGCGAACTTCCTTCACAATACCAACTTCAAACGCAGCAGGGCGAAATTGCATACCTGATCCGCGTAGGGAAACAAAGTACAAGAATTTTTTTTTTTTTTTTTCTAATGAAAACCCAACTACCAGACATAACTCGCTTGCTGCATCCCTCGGCTCCAACGGAAGGAGGCATAGTACAGTGGAGGGAGAGAGAATGAGCGTAAAAAGAGGAACCAGGAGACACCGCCGAATTTTCACAAGTTATCGTCTCGGACATTCTTTTCTTACCCCTCTGATGCCATCCTCTCTCTCTCTCTCTCTCTCTCTCTCTCTCTCTCTCTCTCTCTCTCTTCTCGTCTCTCTCTCTCTCCTCTCTCTCATCTCGTTCTCTCTCTCTCATCGTCTCTCCTGCATAATCAGAATGTTTGGGTGGCTCCGGTCTCCTGCAAACTATTTTAATTCTCTGCATATCCGTTCGATAACAACGTCTCTCTCTCTCTACTCGTGTATTGGATCCCTTTTATATAAATACCTTCTCTCTCTCTCTCTCTCTCTCTCTCTCTCTCTCTCTCTCTCTCTCTCTCTATATATATATATATATATGTGTGTGTGTGTGTGTGTGTGTGTGTGTCTGCCTGTCTGTCTGTATATCAACACACACATTATATAACTACGAGTTATATATATATATATATATATATATATATATATATATTATATATACTTATATATATATAATATATCGATAAGTTTATACACACACACGCACACACACACACACATATATATATATATATATATATATATATATATATATATATATAATATATATCAACTGTGTGTGTGCAATGAACAAACTAGCCGCTAATAGCAAAAAAAATGAAGAAATCAGTCCCCATGTCAAAGACAGCTTATAGTTCACCGGGCAGGAGAAATGGCAAGGAAATTAAAAACAAAATTTAAATCTAGCAAGTCTAACATCTGTTTTGAAGCCGGTTGTGTTCCCTCTCAGAATGGTATTCTTAAAATACGTTTAACAACATTAGAGAAAATGAGTCCTCGTAGTTTTTACGTGCAAAGGAATAAAAGAAGTGGGTGAAAAAGATTGATCGCAGAAAATACTTGGTCTTTTTATCCAGAGGGTGAAGACGAAGCGTATGAAAAAGATTGATGACCGGCGATACATATACGACATTTCCGTCAAAAAAAAGACGAGAAGTATATATAAAGATTATGATGACAGTTAGCGTATAGTGTCTCTGTCTGAACGAGTTAGAAGAATGTTTGAAAAAAGAATGAAGACAGTAAAGAAATGATCTCTGTTGAGTATACGAAAAAGAATGTCGAGAGTAAATAGAAGGGAGACGATTTACTCGTCTGGCGGTTATTAAAGGCTTATCTGAGGCCCCTTATCACAGTCTGTGACGTCTGCTGGTGACAAGACTTAATTGGTTAAGCACCTTTTATCTCCCTCTCTTATTCCCCCTTTACTTGCGGCCATGAATAGCAATGTTCGAGCGGCGCCCCCTTGTTTGGTGTTCTTAGAGCCGCAAAAGGAATCAAATTTGCGGAGACTCCGAAGATAAGCAGATTAACCCCCGTCCGAAGTTGTGGAAAGTTTGACCCATTGAGAAACAATATGTCATCCAAGGTCTAGAGGTCAGCAAAGCCCAGGGGATAGCCATTTTCACCTCCGCGTATATTGTTGGACAAAGGTCGTTTCTTCAACAGTGTCTGTTCAACTGTTCGTCTGTTCACATGGTATATCTCCAAACGTCATGAATGGTTTTTGATTAAATGTTTATGAGCGATGGGGTGTTAACAAAAGGACTGGTAATTAGATTTTGGAATAGTTACTGTTTTTTCTTTGCTTTCTATACCTTAATGTTATTGTCGACCTCTCAAGAAAATGCGCTTTTGAAAAGAAACAAGATATAAGATTTTATGAAATATGAGTAGGAACCAGATCGGAAAAAAAAAATGCTTACGTTCATACATAAGACATATTCCATAATAACTTGAAATGGTAAATTTTGGTAACATTTCTAAAGGATTTTTTTTTTAAATACAGGCAAGGATTTTTAAGCTTCCTCTTGTGTTATATGGACAGGTTAAAGGCCAAAGATGTTGGAAGAAACCTTTAAAATATGTATTTTCCTTAATGAACCCAATTTTTATATCTTGATGCATACATATATAATTTTGGATTTTATTCATTTTTTCTGTCAGTGTAACCTGTATTCCTCGTATTATGGAAGTGTAAACGTTCTTGACGGCAAGAAGACCAAGAGGAAGAGAGGGTTGTGCCTGTGTCATTGCTACTGTTAACACACACACACACACACACACACACACACATAAAACCTTTTATGACACTAGCAACAAAAGCGGGCGGCAGTGAGTCATTAAAAGATCACAGAGCCACTGGAGTGTAAATTTAATTGAATCGGTATGCATGTAAGCATTGGAGAATATTGCAATATGCCTTTTCTCCGAAAGGGTCACAAAAACACATTACCGATATTCACAGCATCGAAATAAACCTCCATCAATAGAGTCGGACTTCGCTCCACGTTGTTACTCTAGTTAAAAGCACTTGTCCTCGCGGGATGTGCGCCTGCGCAGTCATCCCTATCGGAGATCAGACCGAAATGGGCTTCGAAACATAACATGTAAATGAAGCGATGCACGTCGTTGCTGGGGATTGCAACTGAGTCTCTCTCTCTCTCTCTCTCTCTCTCTTTCTCTCTCTCTCTCTCTCTCAGGCGCAGCCGGTAACGCTTTAATATGAATGAACTCGCGAGGTGGCCCGCCCAGACCGAAGATTAACCAGAGAGCTGTATCGAATCCCTTTAGTGATTCGTTTAATTCGGTCTTTTATTTCTTGTCCTTTCGATTTCTTTAATGATTTATCGTAAAGATTAATGGAGTGTGAGTTCTGTTAATTGTTTTGCCTTTCTTTCTCCCAGCAGTTTTGTATACTTCTGTTTTCCTTTTTTTTTGGGGGGGCCGGTTGGGGGGGTGGTAGGTAGGTCTCAAATCTCTACTATTTTCATCCCTATTTTTATATAAACACGAGTATCCTTCTGTAAGATGAGGTTTAAGAGTCCACTGTGATATAGCGTTCGACAGCTAGTTTAACCGTTCATGTTTTTGGTTGAAAAAAAAAAAAAAAAAAAAAAAAAAAACTCCACGTGACTAAGAGAACTGGTTTACATTTTAGAGGATGCACGTTTGCATTTAAGTGTTATTTAAACTTAAGGAGGCTTTGTAATGATGTTTTTAACAAACTGGAAGAATTGAAGGCATATCAGTGTATATATAGCTTATTGTAATATAAATAGTTGGAATCCTTATCACTAAAAGAACAACTTTCGTTAGTCTTATTTTAATCTAGTGTACCATAGTACACTACTGTAAAACATTTTTATGCTGCTTTTATTTTTTTAATAATTTGACAACTTTTTCAGGTCACGTTCTTTTCAAGACTCATGCGCATAATTATTCATACACTGTTTCTTTTCTTCTTCCCAACAGTTCCTTGTTCCTGCAATTCGACTCAGGACGAGCCCTCATTGGTCCCGATGATTGAAGAAGAGAACACAGCCAATCCAGACGTGAAAGACCTCACCCCTGTTGTCCCAGCTCAAAGTCCCTCCTCCAGACTCTTAGTCGGGGTGCTAGTTACGCTAGGTGTAATATTTGGTGTCGTCCCTATAGCTCTGTGCATTTTTTACTATCGCTACAGACTTACAAAGACCAAGACACCACCTTCTACACTGAACAGTATCGACGCCAAGAAAGTGTCAATGAAAATGAGGGACTTCCAGATGAATATGAGCCTGACTTCGACGTCAAATGGGTTTTCCAGATCCAAAGGAGACCTGTACGGTCATCTTCCTCTGGATGAGGAGGCAGTTGCTATGTACCAGGAGCCATTTAAGTCTCCCCTTCATAACCCAGGATATTTTACGGTGGGACCCACAATGAAACCCGCAGAAGTCCCACTCCAGTGTCCCTTCCCCCTCGATACTGATGACTCTGTCGACTATGCCGTGCCTGATCTAACCATGGCATCTTCTACGCCTTTCCCAGATATATTTTCGTCTCCCCCTCCGCCGGTGCCTCTGACTCGCCCACCGTCTAAGTTACCAAACATCAGAACTCGCACAGATGTCCCAATATCAAAGCCTATCCCGGCAATGCCCCCTCCACCTGACCAGCAATATTTTGTTGCACCGCAGCTTTGTCATGCATCAAATATCCAGGGAGTAACGGGATCGGTGATCTATGCTGTTGCTGATGCTTCGAGCTCGAACACGGAGAAACCAGTGCCTGAAGTGGACGGTGCAAGTATAAAGGCCTTGGAAACACTAGGTGAAGGACTCTTTGGTATTGTCCAGCTTTGTGAAATAGAAGATGGTTATGGCGGCACAAAGTTGGTTGCCATGAAGAGCCTCAAGGTTGGCACTGATGAATCTGCAAAGAAAGATTTCCATCAAGAAATCCGTTTGCTGAGTCAGCTCGATGACCCTAATATTGTAAAACTTGTTGGAATGGTAACACAGACAGAACCCTTGTGTGTGCTCTTAGAGTATATGAAATACGGAGATTTATATCAGTTTCTGCGGCGACACAATGGAGAAGGCACTGTTACTCCTATTAGTTTTACTGATCCAGAAGGCGAACTGGGACCAACTTTAAGTTATGGTGCTCTCATCTATATAGCATCCCAGATAGCTTCTGGAATGAAACACTTAGAAACTCTTAATCTCGTTCACAGGGACTTGGCTGCCAGGAATTGTCTCGTTGGCAGTGGACTGACAATAAAAGTTTCAGACTTCAGTATGAGCCGTGCTCTTTACTCGAGTGATTATTATCGAATAGGCGAAGGGAGAGCACTCCTGCCGATACGGTGGATGGCTTGGGAGTCCATCCTTCATGGCAAATTTTCCACAAAGAGTGACGTTTGGTCTTTTGGTGTTACCATGTGGGAGATCCTAACGATGGCCCGCCAGCAGCCGTATGATGACCTAAGTGATGAAGGAGTGCTGGAGAATGTTTCCCACTGCTACCATGGGGATGAAACCAATATGATACTGTTACCCCATCCACCCTTGTGTCCGAGGGAGATGTACGACATGATGACCGCCTGCTGGAGACCCAACGAACGTGACCGACCTCCATTTTGGGAAATTCTTATGTTCCTACAAAGGAAAAATTTGGGTTATACTCTGGACTACAAAGAGTGAAACTCTTGTTATGTGACTTGTTTTTATGTGCCATATAGATCTCAGTGGGTTGTACATTTTTACGTGATTAGTTTAATAGGACACGAACCATGGTGCATTTAAGTGTGATTTAGTTTGTTGTTCAAACTTGAGTGTAGTCAGTAGAGAGCTGTGGCATTTAAAATGATGTAAATCAACCTTCTGTGGATTGCGCTTGAACCATGATGATGTCAAGTGATTATGATCTGAAAGGTCTCATGCCAGGAAGGACTAAACTGAAAGTGATGACAAAAATAAAGGTCCTGGACTGAATGTTAACTCCTGTATCTGGAAAGAGAGGTGATAATGGCATGTGCCAAGTTCCAATATCGTCCAATTACAGTTCATCTGATGGCATTTACATATTTCATATAAACAGGAAATCAAATATCAGCGATTTTGAAGAGAATGTAGAATTTTCCTACTCATTTTGAACTTACGCACCCGAAGTGAAACTTTGAAAATACGAGTAGAATGTGTTCTTAATTTATAATGCGAATTTTGAAATAATCCCCATCAGCAATTCTGCTATCCTTGTTGTGCTAAGAGTTATTTTATCTTAGTTTCAGAACAGAAGATTCTTATGGGGCCTTTTTTGGGAGGGTTGTGGCTTAGCCTGTTTGCAGGGTATCATTTGCAACAGTTAACTATTTGCTTTCGCTTGGCAAAAGTCAATAAGCCGCCTACGCGTCACCAGATATATTTTAATTCCTCCAAAGTGAAGTTTTGAGTGAACTTTTTAGGGAATAGTACGTCACGTTTTGTGGAGTCTACGCCCCACTGTATGGAGGTGGTAGCTAATCGACGTTGTTGACCGAGAAGTAGCGGCGGTGATGTTTCAGTAGTACGTAAAGAAAAGTTGTCTTTGTAATCATAAGTGTTCGTAGCTGAATCTGGAGAAAGCAGAGTTTTTCTTCGGAGGTTTTGTGATTTATCTGTGATACTACATAATTGCATTAATCGGAGGTTTGCTTTTGATTAAAACTCTGATTTGATTTCTGTTGTGAATCTTTGTCGAGGTAAGTTTACTTTGTTGTGTATGTGAAATGTGAATACTAGATACCACTGAACAAGCCTGGTGCGGAAGATTTCAGTTGTATGTTGACAAAGGAAGGCACAATGCATGCCAGACGTGACGGAAACAATGTTCAAATCATGAATATTCCAAAGGACATATGTACTGCATTAGCCAAGAATTAATGTCTGTATGGTTGTAACAAATTTCTGTAAGTGCCATAGAATATTAGAAAGCTTCAAAACAACCGTTAAAAAGTTCCACAACTTAAAATTATAAACTGGACAGTAGCGATTACTGTACTGATATGGAAGAGTGTACATTAATTGTAAATCGTTCTATTGAAAGACTTTTGAATGAAATACTGAGCTGTCAGTATAAAGAATAATGGAGGGGAACTACAATTCAAGCGAGAGATTCCCCTTCTGAACTCAAATAATTAGAAAGACATATCGTAATGAATAAGCCACCGTTCAGCGCTGTGTAAATAGCTATAGACAGTAAGGGGATTGTTATGTCATTCAATGAAGATGTAATAAAGTAAGAGTCGACTCTGTGGCAATAAGTTAACGTTTCTGTTTGATGCTCACCTTAGGTAGATGTACGCATAGAAATTGTCTTGATTCATGAAAGAGAAAGCAATGGGTCAGGGTCTAGGGCCCATCTCTACCCTCTCTCTCTCTCTCTCTCTCTCTCTCTCTCTCTCTATATATATATATATATAATATATATATATATATATATATATAAATATATATATAGCATAAAAGAGAGAAAGAGAGATTTATAAGCATAAACAGATATGCAAAAGGAAAAAAATGGGAAATAAATTTTATATGTATATTCCATTTTTATCTTGCAGATCTCTCTATATTCATAAATCTCTCTCTCTCTCTCTCTCTCTCTCTCTCTCTCTCTCTCTCTCTCTCTCTCTCTCTCTCTCTATATATATATATATATATATATATATATATATATATATATATATATGCATTTACTTCACAGACTTGCAGCTATTCACCCTCGCTTATTTGCCCTTCACCTCTTGTACACTTTTGTCCCGAACACGTAAGCAGAACTTTTGCTTTAGATCATGTGGCCACCATGCTAAGTGTAATCTTTCCAAGTGAAATTCTTCAAATTAAAGCGGTGTCACGAATTTTTTTAAATATTTTTTTTATTGTTCCTTTGCAATTTTCTTAACTGTGCAGATGTCCCGCATTACTACCTGAGTGTTTTGTCACCATAAATCCCTGCTGTATTTTATAAAGATGTTTAAAGAATAAAATATGTACATATCAAGACTATTATTTATAATCCTCGAAGTGTGTCATTCTTTACGGATTTGGGAAATGTAAATAATGTTGGCCAGGTCGATAGGGCAAAGGACTTCAATGGTAATGGATGGCACTCCCGGGCTCCTGAGACTATTAAAAAAATCTTGTCAAGAGTTGGAAGGGTAATCACCCTTCCTGTGGACTGCAGCTGAAGGAGGGTCACCACTCCATACTGCCAACACGTCCCAATGTACAAGGATGGATGCACGTAGGGTTCGTGTCCCTTTTCTGTAAAGGAGAGCTACTAGCAACTTGCCTTATGGGTCTACTGCTAGTTGCAGCAGTAGGTCACGATGCGGTTCGAGAGCTATACGAGACTAGAGGTAACAAAAGTATTATGATAATATGATGCTGATGACCAGTAAAATAGAAATATTTGAAACTTGATACATTCAAAGGTAAGAAAGAAAAGAGCATAATAAAGTTATGATCAAAGCAGAAGGGCATTCTTAACCTAGCATCCTTTTGCTTTTACTTGGCAAACGTGAAACTAAAGCTGGGCGGCTTTCATGCCGTGTGAATGTCAGGAAGCATTATAGCGCGCACAGGGATTTATGCAAGACTTCATTTCCTCTGTGTCGCATCAGGCATGAAGGATTTAAGTTTTCTCATTTCCCTTCAGATAATCATAGGCACCTCTCTCTCTCTCTCTCTCTCTCTCTCTCTCTCTCTCTCTCTCTCTCTCTCTCTTTCGTTTACTCTTATCACGGCATTCCAAAATGCATTTCTCCCCTTCTCTCATAGACATTCCTTTCCCTTTTCCCCATGACACTATATATCACACTTCGGCGATTTCCCCTCTGGGGGTCACGTGACGTCTACGCCCTCGTCATTACACACGGAATGCTGATGAGTTGAAATCTCTCTCTCTCTCTCTCTCTCTCTCTCTCTCTCATATTTTCGTTGGAATGTGATACCGTTTTCATATCGAAAATCAAGTTTTAAAATTATTAGTCAGGTTTAACAAGTCAATACGTTCCACTAATTTTATACTAATGTCTATGATTTGTAACAGTTCATCGTTTTGCGTTTTACCAATATTTGTTATAATCAATAAAATCTTCCTAAAAGCCCTTCCCAAGTCTAAATTTTGTTCCATATCTCAAGTTAACTTCGGACTCCGAGAGTTGATTTTTTGAGGTAGCCTCTCTCTGTCTCTCTGTCTCTCTCTCTCTCTCTTTAGCGCCTCATTGCCGTGATCGGTATGGTCTTGACCTGCCACCTCAGTGGCCGCGAGTTCGATTCTTGGGGATTCCATTGAGGTGTGAGAGATGTGTATTTCTGGTGATAGAAGTTCACTCTCGACGTGGTTCGGAAGTCACGTAAAGCCGTTGGTCCTGTTGCTGAATATCCACTAGTTCCATGCAGCGTAAAAACTCTCTTTCTCTCTCTCTCTCTCTCTCTCTCTCTTCGTGTTGTGAATGCTTTTTTTTTTCTTTCGTCTTCAACTTCATCTTAACAGCATTTTCCATTTAATTTTAGTAATGTAGTCTTGACATGGCCACCCAGTAGGAATAACACAATTCACGCTGTAATATTTCTGGCCATCTAGATAATTCCAGCTTAATTCCTCGAATGTTGTCTCCGCGGCGTCACGCGATTTCCGAAAAGCCATAATGGAAGCAGCTGTCTCATAATAATCATACGACTATTAGTAACAATAGGCAAATCTCCATCGTGTGCGGTGCGTCGCACCGTCAGTAGTCTAGTATTCTGGCTTAATGACTCCACCTCATGGAATTACATCTGGTTATAGGAATGGAATGGGACATAACATCAAGGCGAAAGACCAAGCGATGGGGCTTATAAGGTCATTCAGCCATGAAAGGGAAATTGAGAGTAAAAACGTTTAACAGGTATAGGGAGGATAACCTCACTTTGAAACAACTGTTAAGAGAAGGTGGAAAGTAAGATGGAAGAAAGAGGATATGAAAGGAGGTTCAATAAAAGGAATGAAAGAGGTTGCAGCTATAGGTGCCGATGGGACGCTGTAAAAAAAACCTTGAGTAGTGCCTACAGTGCATGGCGTGAGGTGAACTGACGGCACTACCCCCTTCGGGGACGCCTGGTTATATTTCTACGTGAAGCCAAGAGGGTTCGCATCACTGTCCTGTAGAAATGGCCTAAAAATAAGGTTGATATATATAATTGTTATTATAGTTATCTTCATAAATATTCATATTGTTTTAAATATGCGAAGTTTATAGCTTTACGGATTTATCTTCATAACGAAATAATCATTAATGATAATTCAATATTGACATTTTCCTATAAAATTTTTTGCTCATATAAAAGTTGGGAGTTAAGTGGGAAAAGATTAATTGAATATGTTCAGTTCAGTGAACATATTCAAGTGACTAAACGTATACAGAACGTGAAAAGGCGATGATAAGCAATTTACCTTCGTCTGTGATGATCAAATAATAGAACAAATTTAAATTGTCTTACAGTATTTTTATTAATAAGGATGGGAACGTTTTGCTCCTGAACATGGGTGAAACTTCGCAGCGGAAAAAGTGGCATAATTTGCCACCCATATTACACGCAAATATGAGCACCGGTGCATGCTGGCCATAATTTTATCTCCGTAGCTTAACTTTGATGACCTTCAACATAATGGGCGAAGAAAAATTCCAAAGCGCCACTTATGTCAAAGTTGTGACCTACCCCCTTCCCCACCCCAAACACTTCTGCCAAGAGCGATAAAGCCTCCCCTCCCCCCCCACACTACCCCCCGCCCATCACCTCGCAAAAGAAAAAAAAAATCAGTAAATATCCACTGTGACTGCATTGATTTGAAAATGCTGTCAATGGTCCTCTTCAATTGACTAGTTTAAAAACAGCTGTTACTGATATTATATATAGTACACGCGTACACACACACACACACACACACACATATATCATATATATATATATATATATATATATATATATATATATATATATATTTAGTAATAGCCGTTTGAAACTAGTCCATTGTAGAGGACCATTGACAGCCTTTCCAATCAATGCAGTCACAGGATATATATATATATATATATATATATATATATATATATATATATATATATATATACACACACATATATATATATATATATATATATATATAGTATAATGTATATGTATATATAGGGTGTGTGATGTATATTTGTGTGTGTGTGTGCGGGTGTGTGTGTTTGTGTTTTATGTTGGGTTGGAGTGATCAGAGTTGACATAGAAAAAACACTATATATTAGACGCAAAATTATTGGAAAACAGACATGAACGGAACGTGAAATGGTTGGTGTTTGCTGATGATACATTATACCAGTTGAGAATAATAAAATGAAATTAGTGAAAGTTTTCAAAGGGTATCCGCGAAGAGAAAATGTACACGAAAACCGCGAAGATAGAGTAATGTATGTTAATATGAAAGAAAGGAAGTAGTTGACAGCAACAAACTCGGTTTCAAAAAGAGTGTATTTACTGGTGAATTGTTAGAAGACAACGGGTAAAATACACCTCTCTGAAACTGGTAATCATCACGAAGAAATAACACACATACTACGGACACAAAATTTGTCGGAATAGGCCGTAAAGTTCCGTTTCTCTCTGGTTTTTATGACTTCCACAATAATTGAGAAGCCGCGTTCAGAGAGGCCCAGATGTCTTACGACTCTAAAGACGACAGTAGCGCTGTTTGACACAAGACTTTCGACCTCACGCAAGTTTCCGGAATGCCCACCCACGGGCGGAGTAATTTTGTTTTATGTACCCGATGGAGAGAGGTCGTTAAAATACTATATAAATCTATGTGGAGAAGAAAAATACGCGAAAGGGAATCTTGAACGTCAAGACGTGGTTTTTACCTGGACGTTTGTTACACCTACTTTAGGGAATTTTTTTCTGGCTATTTTGGATGCTTCATCATCAAGAACACCGGCGTCATTAAACATAGTATATTTTTTCCTATCTGCATTTCCCTAGTAAACAGTGGTTCCACGCAGTTTCCCGCGGTTTTTGTTTATTTATGTGATGAGGATGCGAACCCCATGCCCTTCTCCACCCTAACTGCAACCCACCACAGTCGACTAATTATCAGGTACATGTACTACAAAGATCAACCTCGGTATGGTGGATTTTTCTGGAAAGGGAACTAAATAGTTTCTTCGGCCAATACACGCTAAGTTTAAGTTAGAAATACCACGAGTTAAGATTAAACAAGTTGATAAGAGTCCTGATTGGTTTCGTCTGTTGAGATATTTTCCAACTGACTGGAACACTGCACAATAAATTAACAATATATGCTAAAATGAAATGAAAACACATTACATACGAACGACGACATCTGTATGTAACCCGGGAAATACTGATCTTGAATTGAATGTTATTAAGAATAAAGACAAAAAATTCAAATAACCTAATATCATTCTATACAATGCGCTGCGACGGCAGCAAAGGTTTCTTGTGGTAATAACAAATGAGAAACCTGAAAATAACTTGCCCGTACTGCTATACTGTAATAAGTTTATTCTTTGTCAGCATAAAAAAAGTCAATGTTAATGTGTGGTATTTACTAGCAGTAATACGATGAAAAGGCTCTGGTAAAGAATTCTCATGAGAATATCATGTAATTCACACGTGACAAATTTCATGTTGGTCAGACTGGTATATCACCATAAAGGAGAATTGGACAACATAAAACTACATCACATATGCACGACATAGCAATGCCCTTTTTGTTCAAGAATGGAGTAATAGCCATGTTATTAATAGGATAGTCCTTAAAAAACTGATTTATTCTAGTTGCATGTTTGAAAAAAACTATAATTATTGAAAATAAGTAATGTAAAGAATAAAGAAGACAAAAAATCAAAATAACCGTAAACCTATAATAAGTACATTCATGAATACAATATTACGCTTGCGACTATCGGGACAGAAAGGATTGCTATGGATTAGGAGATAAGAAAAGAGGCAAAAAAGAAAAAAATGTAAAAAAGGAAAAAAAAGAAAGGATAAAAAAATAAAGACAAAAAAAAATAAAGAGAAAAAAAAACCATTATTAATAGGATAGTCCTTAAAAAACTGATTTATTCTAGTTGCATGTTTGAAAGAAATACAATTGAATCTAATTGGGAAAAACTCTCTATCGCGAGAGTACATATATAATGTTCTAAGAGGTACACAATATAAAAAAATGTGGCAAGTTCGTGTATAATTTAAAATTAATGCACGAACTCGTAACATTTTTTATTATTGTGGACCTCTTAGAACACTGACTCTAATTTTATAAAGGATTATTTTGATAATTGTACATCCATCAGCTATGAATTGCATTGAACTGAATACAGAATTTAGGCCAAAGGTCAAACACAAGGGACCAATGAAGTTCATCGCTGAGACGGAAATTGACAGTAAAAGTTTGAAAGGTGTAACAGGAGGAAATCCTCGCAGCTGCACTATGAACCCACTACTGGGTATTCATTAACTTAGGAATGTATATACTTAATCTATTTACATCAGAGGTAATAGCGAAGCCTGGTTCAGATCAGGTGTCTGGTAAATACGAGATTTATGGATACCATACTATCTCTCTGTACTAAGAAGAAGGCTTGTGATAACGGCCTCTTTTATATGCTTGTATATATTTCATCTATTGTGCTTTCGTTTTAGCCTATATATAAAGTACATTTATTCTAATATTTAAGCATAACCCGTTTCATTTTTTCTACTGATATTTTGCATATGCATAATATACATATATATATATATATATATATATATATATATATATATATATATGAATAACTTGATCACAAAGTATATAAAACATGATGCTATGTATAAATAAAGGTTTTTGCTACGAAGGAAAAATGAAAAGCCAGATAGCCAACCACTTTCGGTCTAGTGCTTGGCTATCTCGCTTTTCATTTTTCCTTCGTGACAAAAACCTTTATATATATATATATATATATATATATATATATATATAATATATAATATATATGTGTGTGTGTGTGTGTGTGTGTGTGTGTGTGTGTGTGTGTGTGTGTGAAGTTATAGTTAATCTCAATATCTCAATACACTGCATATGATTGTATAGTAAATATGTATGATAATATTCCAGATCTCGCTAAAATACAAACAGTTGCTGTTAGTAAGTGATGAGGATACATGCTTATCTATGAGTCATTTCTTGCTGTAAACAACTGCCGCTTATAATCCTCACAAAATCATTATTTTGTTATTTTCCATAGGTATCTTTCATCCAAACTTCTTGTTCGCCCATTTTTTCCACATCTTCCAGAATTCATTTGGTTTAGCAGCACTAAACCAAATGTACTCTTTATGTAATCGTTCATTTGTACTTTGAGTTTGTCTGTGGATATTTCATACCACTTGCTATTCTCTTCACCGTTTTACTCTTTCACATATGGCGGTTCTCTCCCATGGAAGTTTACTTTCCAAGATATCATTCTTTTCACTTGGATCGTACTGAACAACAACAATAATGACAGTAATAATTAGGGAGGAGGCGCCTTCTCTAAGGCAGTAGCACTGAATATTATAGCTGTTTCAACGGCGTCTAATTTATAAAAAGAATTGAGATTCTATATAAATTAAATGCCGTTGAAACAGCTTTAATAATAATAATAATAATATGCAGAGAGCAGACCTTTTTTAAACAGGTTTTGTTGAAAATAATAGCAGTTTTCAAAGAATTTATCTTATACAGGGTCTTTTCAATTCTCCGGATAATTCGTTTTTCTGGCTCAGCTAGGTTGTTGAGTATAGAAATCAAATATTCATATTTGTCTTAATTAGGATATTTGTGAAAAATATCTTATATAATAAAATATTTTTGATAAAATATTTTTGACAAGTATCCTAATTAAGACAAATATGAATATTGGATTTCAACAACCTAACTGAGTTAGAAAAACGGATTATCGGAAGAAGTGGAAAACCCCGTAAAAGATTAATTGGTTTAAAACTGCCTTTGCGACAAAATAATAATAATAATAATAATAATGCAAGATCAAGAAGTCCAGCTACGCTCAATTAAACTTAATAATTGCATGATAATAAGATAATTGGTTCAAGTTGACATAAGATCTAAATTAGCATAAGTTCGGTCGAGTCGTTTTGTGTTATTTTCCACACTTCTTAAACATAGAGCCGAAATTTCGAGATTTCTCAAAGTCCACTTACATTAGCGCGAGCGAGCGTTAAATCAAATTGTACCTTTAGCTGATGAGAAAAACGTCAATTATACTATTCCAGGTCTTCATATGAATTATATAATGGCCGGTGACTGACGCAGGTTTGTCGCGTTGCATAGATTATCTGTTTTAAATTCAGTTGACCCTGTGGCCACTGTCCATAATACTATTGTTCATAGCACAGGTCTTATAATTCTAAATGGAGGACAATTTTTGATGCAATCCCTGATAATAATAAAAATAATAATAATAATAATAATAATAATAATAATAATAATAATAATAATAATAATAATAATAATAATAATAATAATAATAATAATAATAATAATAATTCCGTTGACGACCTACAGCACGATGAATATTGGACAGCTGCTTTATAATACTAGCGTGCCAGAATGACAAATCATAAGGAGAATTGAAAGAATATTGTACAAAATCAATTCTGTGAATTCTGCCATTATTTTTAATTAAAAAAAAAAAAATAATAATAATAATAATAATAACTCTTTGATTCCCAAATAATTATCTTTGCTATGAGGCCTGTTCATTCATATACCCTCCATAAGTCCTAGAGAGAGAGAGAGAGAGAGAGAGAGAGAGAATATTTATACGTATATTCTGAGGCTTATACTTCTTTTATATTGACCTGAAAAGTAAATTTCGTATACGCTTATAAACCCCTCTCTCCCCGTCCAATAATTTCCGTATCATTTCCCCTTTTGTTTTCCGTCCCATGATTAGTATTTCCCACAACGAGAAGTCTACTCCCTTTTAAAACCCATATTAGCATTTCCCACAATGAAAATAGTCTCTCCCCTTCAAATCTATATTTGATGAAGCCGTAGACGCGAATGTTTTAATATAGAGTTTTCACTTCATTGAGTAGTCCGATTGGAAATCAATAAATCTGCTACTCGCAAACCTCTTCTATTCTTTCTCTCGTTTTAGCTCCACTGATTATCGTTCACGCCCAGTTTCCAGCGATATGGACAGAGGAAGCGAGAAGAGGAACGAAAGATACCGAAATGCTACAGCCTGTGAATTCAACCACGTCTAAACAATTTATTTTCTTCCGTTTACCTTAATTTGATTTACCTTCTTGTAGCTCTTTCTTTTCAGTTTTACGAAGGATGGAAGGCTCTACCGATGAAATAAGAGACGAAGAGCAAATGAACGGAAAATATTTTTATGCAACATACCCTTTTGAAGGGTAACAAAGCGCACACGCACGTTCCCTCTCTCCCGTTTTCTTTTGTCGCAGCGCTTCCAGGTCGACGAGTTCATTGGAGGGAGGACTATTCCAATTACTCCGGGAGTCGTTACTTCAGCAGTTTGGACATTGTTATTGTCACGTTTCATTGGTAGCGCTGGTGAGAAAGCTTTTGGTTCTCAGGGGGCTGCGTTTATTCCAGCCCTCTGGAGAGGGAGGACGAATGCGGAAGAGACTGAGAAGGGTACAGAGAGCTGGAGAGTGGTAATAGGGGCTATTATATGTTTATGTTCATGTCACCAGCATCACACTGTATCATTACGCGTATACCAAGTTCAAACAAGCACACGTCAGGGCGAATGTTTGTTTTTTTTGTTTGTTTATTCACTAATAACCTGTTTTTCAAATTGAAGGTGGCTCCTGCAAAAAAATAAATAAATAAATAAAATAAAATAAATAAAACACTGCCATGTTTATCCTGTCAACTGTTGAATCAAGACAGAATCCCAGTGCATAAAACTTCTTCGCCAACCCCTTCATATTATGCCTACATAAACGCCTCATACAGCTTTCCAGTAAATATAGAAATATTTCTCTGATATTGTTTTCCATTCTCTCCACGTAAATAAACCATCTCAAAACGATCCAAAGCCGAGTTAATGGCCTAACAAAGTCGTGGGATTGTCAGCATAAGTGCTAAAATTGCATATTTCTGTTATTTCCGGCTGCATATTTTTTCTTCATAATTATTACAGGATTTTTTTTATATATATGTAAAAGTAGACAATAGTGAGAATTGTTCAAAGTGCACATAATACGACCGATACTAAAGCAACAAGTGCAAAAATGTGCATATACTTGTTATTACTGGATGCATTTTAATTACCTATAGATATAAATAAACTTCCATTATTCCACTAATCTTCATATCATTCATTACTCCATCTCCTTCGCTTCATTTGCCTTCATATAACCTTATTCTTGCTAGCTTTCACTTTCAACAATCTCCATTTGCCTGTCTCCAACTTCTCCTCTCCATCACCAGTTGACAACGTTTCATCTGCACACATTAACCAATGCACACCTTATCCACGATACCCTTTTCACTGTCACAAATTCACTCCTCCATCCCTGAGTCCACACATCACTTCATCTCTAAAGCTACTAAGCAGGTATGGGGACAGTACCTTTGTCTCAGACCACCTTTTACACCCAACGAGTCACTCTCCCGTCTCCGTATTCTAGTACATGCCTCACTTTTATCATAAAATTAGCACGAGTCAATAAATTACTTTCAGCACGCAACATCCTCAACATCTTTCACATTGCATGTTTAACAGCTGAAAAATAATATTTTTATTCTAGTAGG
>NC_087205.1:4814991-4842491 GCF_015104395.2 Macrobrachium nipponense | reverse complement strand
ATATATATATATATTATATATATATATATATATATATATATCTATATATATGCTTAAAATCTCACAGTAGATGGCATGTGACTTCAATAAAGTAAGCGAATACCATATTTTCCTGTGGCAATCGCTTATATATATATATATATATATATAGATATATATATATATATATATATATATATACATATACATATATGTGTATATATATATATATATATATATATCTATATATATACGTATATATATATATATATATATATATCTATATATATATATACATACAATGTGTGGGTGTATGCATTTTGAACAACATCCCACGGTTCTGCTCCAGCTACGGCACCATATTGAAGTTTCTGAGGCAAAATGATCAAATCAGACCGTGTTATGTTAGATAATTTATGAACTAATTTATGAAATAATATCCGCCGCTAAAACCCACTCCATCACACGTCACCGGCGAGGGAGGGCTTCAGATGTCACTGCGCGGGATTTAATTTCGTTTCTTTTGCAGGCGTCATTATCCCCTTCGGGCCCCTCAAACCCCTTATTTCCCTGCCCCTTATTTCCCAGACCCTTATTTCCCTTGCTTCCAAATGAGGCCAAATATGCAATAAAGCTGCAAAATGGAGATTGCCGAGGGGTACCGAGGGGTGACGAAATGGGCTCATATCTCGCTGGAAAATAGAAGAGTCCCCCGTCAATAACGTCGAATTTATGGTATCTGCTAACACGATTAGCGTTTTCTATTGCGGTCGTTTCCTGCTCCTATGGCTGCCGCCTTTGTTTCCCGCGCTCTGCTTGCCTCCCCTAATAACCTGTTTGCTTTAATTCATGCGAGCCGTCTGTCAGCGCGGCCGAGCAACACTAAAAAGTTTTCAGCTCGATCGATTTTACTTCGAATATCTTTTTAACGTACTTCGTGAACTTACTGAATGACATAAATTCATATCTTGTGATATTTACAATAATTTTTTGAGTGTCGTTGCAAAATGCCTCCGAAGCAAAATCATTTGGACTGATATTCCCGTTGAAGTTTCATTTTGCCGTTCACATTTCTAATAAGACCGTTGAAACTATAGCTAGTTGTGCTCATATGCCATATTATTATATTTCATCATTTAGAAGCAAGTTCCCAACTTTAGCTTAACTTGCTATATCATAATTCTAGAAAATTTTGATCAGATTGTGTTGCTGTCTACATTTATCTTGTAATCATATGCATGCTCTTATAATATGTATTTTAACTATTTTTATATCATCATTCTTCTTTGTTTTAAGAATGCTTATACTCTGGCCTTATTTTAGGGGCTACACATCTGAGGTGATACCTTATGTTATTTCGTTCCTCAAGTAGTTCTCGCTCCTTTGTTTCTCATTGTCTTTAGTATTTGCCATACTTAGCCTCATTATCATGAAACTTTTTTTTAGGTTTCTTTGTGGCAATACTAATATACATTCCGTTTTATCTTCATTTAGATTCAATCTTTTTCTGTTCACCAAAGTCTTTCTGTCCTTTAGCGTTTCATAGTTTGGTCATTATATCTTCCATGCTTTCCATAACTAGGTAAAACTGCATATAATCTGCAAAAAATCCTACACCGAACCTCATGTTTTTTTTTTATTACAACATGATAATGCAAATAGTATTTATGCTAGATAATACATGGCCTAGTGCCTCTCCTTGTGATACTCCTCTTGGCAGTTTTTATTCAGATTTTCACTTTTCGGGATGTACTTCAAGAGTTTTACCTGTGAGGTATCTCTCAATTAATTCTATTGCATCATTTTTAATGCATATCTATTCCAAGGCATGCAACATAAGTACATGTATTTATTAATGAAAATTTATCTTTACTTGATAATGCAAATGTATCTTTACCTATACGTTTCAGAAGGCCATCCTTCACAGTACACAACACTGTATCATTTTCTTTTTAAATGGTCTGCTTTTATAGCAAGATATTGCCCCTTCCTAGATCTTCAACTGTTGAACACAACATTTATAACAACTTTTCATGAAAGTGATCAGTCTGATACTTGTCGCTGTGATCTTGAACGTTGCTTATTTCCTTTCCTCTTGAAAGGGGGGTTTACACGCGCCATTTTCTCACTACCTGGGCGCAATGCTGCTCTGGACTCTAGTTTATCATTTCATAGCACATGACAACGTCATGAAAAATTTTCAGCTGTTCCAGCGAACGCCCAGGAAAATGGGTCAGCATCACAATATATCTTTTCCCTGCTTGTTCTTTTTTCTTTTTTTTTTTAATACGTTACCTCACGTTCAATATTTTTTTTTCTACTTTTTAGTTCTGGGTGTTCTGAGAGAAATATATCTTTCTCAGATGCACTCAGTTTAATTCTATTGTACATTTGCTCTTTTTCATTATGCAAATTGGAAAATTTATGTACAAATTCTCTGCTTTCACTTCCAATGAGGGTTGCTCTCTCTCTCTGCAAACAGACAGTTTTCCCCGACTGTCCCTGCTTCGAACATTTTTTGTTTCAGTGCTATATTTTGTTCTCTCGCTGTTAAGTTATTCGCCACATTTCTGAATCATTTAAATCCTGAATTTCATCAAAATTTACTATTCTATCCATTTACTGTCGGTCTGCCGTCTTGTATTCCAAGGTTGTTCTATGTCATCATTAAATCATGACGAGTTTTGTCTGAATAAACAGGAGGTCACAATGGTAGCTTTATTTCGCCGATCGCATTTTGGGCTAAACTATAAAAAGTTCAATACGAATTCAATCGTATTTTTCTGTTTTTTTAATTTTTTGTAGAAACATGTTGTGAATTAAATGTTTTATCTTTTATGAAGTCCTGAAACAAACTACAAAGATTAAAGTCTCTTGTTTTCTCGTGAAATATTTATTGCAATATCTGTTATATTAAAAGCTTGCAATTCATGATAATATGAAGGGTCACAATTCACTATTATTGTGCTTATGACTTAGTCAAATAAATGACCAGGTTACTTTATGTATCTTATCAGACTATGATTATTTGAGTTTTCTGAAGGTATTAAAATGCAATGCATTCATTCCCTTACATTCCTCTAAGACACTGTTTTCCTTTACGCACATACACAGACTCCAATATATATATATATATAATATCTATATATATATATATATATATATATATATATATATATATATAGATATATATATATTTATGATATATATATATATATATACATACACACACACACAAGCATATATATATATATACACACACACAAACACACACACACACACACATATATATATATATATATATATATATATAATATATATATATATATATATATATATATATATTGTCAAATTAACGTAATTTATTGATTGTTTATTTTCTTAAATCAGCCTTGTAACTTAGTTTTAAGTGTTCTCTTATATTTAGTTCAGCAGCTGTATTTTTTTTTACGTTAACGTAACGTTCAGTGTTTTTGCTCAGTGATTCCTCCTCTTGTTGTGAATTACCTAACTATCGTGTTAACGATTGTTTTTATTTTGTTTTCGAGTTGGAATGGAACTGTAGTGCTGTGAGTGGAGGCCGGCCGAAAATAGTTCGGGCCTGTATAAGCTTCTGGACGTACGATCTTTTGTTGGCAGCCTTCCGGAGATTTATCTCACGCCTTTTTGGAGGAATACTCCGACGGACCTCCCTTGGAAGTGGTTTTGCGTAGATGTGCTGAGCCATCTACGGCCTACGTACATCGTTGGAGTTTGATCACGGCTGTGATTTCGCAGGTGTTAGTCACTTGCGACGCCCCTGTACTCCTGTTTCCCGCCTGAGGATTTGGCGGAAGACGTGGTCGTCGCTGTCCCGCCACGTAGGAGGCGTTACGCCAACCACTGTCCGGTGTTGTCCATCTCCAGCTGCTGGTCCGGGAGAGCTTAGGGCTCGTGAGGAGGCACGTAGGGAGGCAATTGCCAGGTAAGAGGAGATTATCCTGTGTTGTCCCTCGGGATCGAACTCTACCCCTGTATCTACCTGGACAATTCGTGAGCTCCCCTGTTTAGCTGCCGGGAGGTAGAAGCAACCTCCGTGAACTCCTGTGCACTTCGTTGTACGCGAGGATCTGCGTAATCAAATATTAATCATATTTGTATATATATATGCATGCTATATTGAGTGGTCGGTATTTGGTATTTTTGCCCCTCAAAATGTTTATTTGAATTAGTTTTAAGTTTAGAACTGCCACGGTTAGGTAGGAGATTTAAGGTTTTCCTAACTTCATTTTCTCTGGTCTTCCTTCTTTCTTATATTTTGTAGGCTAGTGGTTTTATTATTGGGCCCGTGTTATTATTATTTGAGCCTTTGGCATATTATATTCTTTACTTTTGTTAGGGTTAGCTTTCAGTATTAGGAGTCCTTGTGAGCTGTTATTTGCTCCTTGTATTTTGTATATTTAATGTTAAGTTTCCTCACAAGGCTTATTTAGTGTTAAGTGTATTTTGTAATTAAATATTGCTAATTTTGTTCTGGTGTTTGTGTCCACATTCCTCTTAACCTGTGTACTTTTCTACTGCCTATGATCCCTGTGATTATTTAAGTATAAAGAACCTGTATTACGGCCAAAGGGGTCGTAACAAATTTGGCGACCGTGACAGGATCGTACGCAGGTGTGCACAGAGTTTGGGTTTGTGGAGCAACTCTGGGATAGGTTGCAATATTTAATTTGGTTTTGTTGCTTACCTTACTTTCCCCCCCGTAGGACATTCATTATGGAGGATTTTGTTTTTGACCCAGCCGAATTTTTGGGCTCTGCTGACTGCTTAAAATATCTTGCCATATTAAGTAAAGAGCATTTGAGGAGTTGTGCTCGTTGGTTAACTATTTCTTTTAGACCCACGGACACTAAGGCTCAGTTGTTGTTGTCTGTTAAGGCGATGGTGGCTCGTGGTATAGCTGAGGGTGAGGATTTGGCTAGGGATATGATTAGTGGAACTTCTGGAGAAGATAATTCTGTTGATGAAGAGGTCAGTGTTAATCCTGGGCTGTCACTATTTGAGGACCACCCTCGTACTGGTGTTATGTATAATGGTCCAGCTAATTTAACAGTAAAAACTAAAGTTTCTAATAACCCCTTTGTAGAGGTACAGCCAGAGCCAGTACAGTCTGTGGTGAATCCTGAAAATGAGGACCTTAGTATAATTTGTAAAAGAATAGAATTATTGAAGGTACAATTCGAAGAGAAAATGAAGTTAGGAAAACCTTAAATCTCCTACCTAACCGTGGCAGTTCTAAACTTAAAACTAATTCAAATAAACATTTTGAGGGGCAAAAATACCAAATACCGACCACTCAATATAGCATGCATATATATATACAAATATGATTAATATTTGATTACGCAGATCCTCGCGTACAACGAAGTGCACAGGAGTTCACGGAGGTTGCTTCTACCTCCCGGCAGCTAAACAGGGGAGCTCACGAATTGTCCAGGTAGATACAGGGGTAGAGTTCGATCCCGAGGGACAACACAGGATAATCTCCTCTTACCTGGCAATTGCCTCCCTACGTGCCTCCTCACGAGCCCTAAGCTCTCCCGGACCAGCAGCTGGAGATGGACAACACCGGACAGTGGTTGGCGTAACGCCTCCTACGTGGCGGGACAGCGACGACCACGTCTTCCGCCAAATCCTCAGGCGGGAAACAGGAGTACAGGGGCGTCGCAAGTGACTAACACCTGCGAAATCACAGCCGTGATCAAACTCCAACGATGTACGTAGGCCGTAGATGGCTCAGCACATCTACGCAAAACCACTTCCAAGGGAGGTCCGTCGGAGTATTCCTCCAAAAAGGCGTGAGATAAATCTCCGGAAGGCTGCCAACAAAAGATCGTACGTCCAGAAGCTTATACAGGCCCGAACTATTTTCGGCCGGCCTCCACTCACAGCACTACAGTTCCATTCCAACTCGAAAACAAAATAAAAACAATCGTTAACACGATAGTTAGGTAATTCACAACAAGAGGAGGAATCACTGAGCAAAAACACTGAACGTTACGTTAACGTAAAAACAATACAGCTGCTGAACTAAATATAAGAGAACACATAAAACTAAGTTACAAGGCTGATTTAAGAAAATAAACAATCAATAAATTACGTTAATTTGACATATATATATATATATATATATATATATATATATATATATATATATATATATATATATATATATATATATAATCAATCAATCGCCTCTTTCGTTCTTCTAACACTCACTGAGAATGTATGAAAGCAGAGATGAATGGCTTGTAGTAACACATATTTTCTAAAGTTTCCTTTCATTTTATTTATTTCTATATGTTTTCAATTACCCATTTTCTTTTAATTAAACTTCCACGCCAACAATGAGCTGCAAATTCAGCCGAATCTAATCTCCCGATCATAGTGCCAGTATTTAAGCATAAAAGCAAACAAATGGGTAAATAAAATAATAGATATAATAAATAAATGTGAACTGAGTTCATACATTTATGCTGTTACAAGCCAGAATAAAAAAAAATCATGATTAAGTGCAGGGTTAATGCTTTGATTAACACCCACTACTTGCAGAATAAAAGAATTTGTAACAAAACCAGCATAATTCAACACAAATCAACAACTCGATCATTCTGATGTTACATGAGGCCTTTGTCTATAAACTACGATTTCTTTTTCAACTTCACTTTTAATAATATGAGTGACATGATATCGGTATATGTCATCATCATTTAGTATGTCATTGGATAATATATATATATATATATATATATATATATATAATATATATATATATATATATATATAAGAATATATATACAATATTATTGTTACGATGTAATTTTGGCAATTTTAGGTCATATCACATTAATTTAACCTTTTCAATTTTGCCACAATAATAAATTCGGTAGAAAGATAATGAGAATACTCGATACCATGCCGCTGTGTAAAGATCACATTAATTCCGGTTAGGATATGGCTTATATGGATCCTGGGTCCCAATTTCATACATGGCTGTCTCGTACTTTCAAATTACAAAACGTTGCAGCCATAGGCGGTGTCACGTGACCATGTTTTCCGAAACCTTTTTGGCATCTTGTCACCAATCTTTGTACAAAGTGGCCAATATTTTTGCCACTGGCTGCAACACTAAAGAGTGGTTGGCTTGTCCATAAGGTTGTCCGTATACAACTTTTTTTTTCACAAACATAAAAAAAAGCATTTTGTCTCTAGATAGAAAGTTTACATTCAAGACACTTGAAGATGCCAGAAAACGTGCTTGCTTAACACTGCTGCCTTAGTAGAGATGCACCTGAATCTGTTCGTATGACAACATATTGCGAGGGTGCCAGAAAGCGTGCTAAAAAGACGAAATAAAATTCGCTTAGGTCACACCACCTTAGAAATATATCATAGAATGTGCTTGTTTGACGCTGTCTTGAAAAGAGGCCTGAAAGCTTGCTCGTGTGACACTGCCAACGCGACCCTTTCACACTGCCTTGAAATCCCTCCTCTGACACTGAATAGTAAAAATATGCTTGTGTGACACTGCCGCAAAATTAGAGAAACTATATATGCTCTTGTGACATTGCCGTGAAAAATGATGCCAGAAAACTCGATCGAGTGACATCACCTTACACAAAAAAAATAAAACTCGCGCTTGTGTCGCATCACCTTAAAAATAGGTAACACTTGCTCTTGCGACACTGTCTTAAAAGAAAAGAGACGACAGTAAAAAAAAAAAAAATAAAACTGAAAGCACGCACGTGTCATAAAACCTCAGCCTATTCAACACATTATCTCTTCGTCGAATAATCATTTCCTCCCGCTCCGAGGTGGTCCTCCATCTTGGTCCTCCACCTCCTCCGGTGTCTTCTCTTGTTCCTCCATCATTAGATCTTCGTCCGTTCCTTTTTGGCACTTCCTGGCACTCTTTTTATCTGTCTCTACAGCCCCCCTAACGACGGATGCCAACCGTGACTTGCCAGGCGAGCGCAATAGTCACTTCTCATTACTGCTGTTAAGTAAACCATAAAGAAAGAAGAGGGCGGTTGTGTAAATGGCTAAATAATGAGGGAAGTCGAACGCGAAGCGTAAAAAGGGGCATTTTGCTTGTTAGCGAAGGCGTCTCTGGGTTGACTCTTGGGGAAATTTCCTTCGAAATGCAGACAGATCTTGAGCGAAATCTTGTACTTCATTCAATCTTCTTATTGCAGGCTGTAAGGATGTTAATGATAATAGAGAAAACCTAACAATAATCATGGAAATAAAGATATTAAAAATAACTACAACATCACGTAGTGCCTTTAGGTATTATCACTACGATTTTTGGGAACTACTCTCGTCCAAAGTCCAACACAAATCAGTCTCCCTACAAACACACACACATACATACATACACACACGCGCGCTCACACGCACACTCATGCAGCCCCAGACCCACAGAAATGCTGACAATACCATCTCCCGGTTCGAACCTAGAGAGAGCCAGTCTTCTGGGAAAGGATGCCAATAATCTGACCATCTACTATGTGAAGGTAAAAACATCTCTTTGTGGAGGCAAAGGAAAGTTATGATAAAAAGAGGAAGAAGATTGCGGCGATAAAAAAAGGGTCCTGGAGAGATGCAAGGCGGAGGTATGCAAGTTATCCGAAGGGGGGAAGAGAGTTTTTGAGACGCGCAAGAGTGGAGAGTATGGACACGTGTTTCTCATTTCGTCTTCACGAGCGCATTTGAGACCTGCAATTGAATGTTGGTTGATCCGGTGTAAGGGCTCGGTTGAGACTTGCTTCTACCTATTGAATCGAGATTTATGCAGACGATGGAAACAGATAAGGTTCAGAATTGTATGCATACTTTAAATACATGATACATGAAATCATTATATTTGGCTAAATTTAAACCATACGTTCGTTATACTTCCGGCTTCTTGTTCGAGACAGCCAAGAATGGGAATATAATGTCACCTTGACCTGCACTTTTTTACGTTTAAAGTCATTAATATATACCAAAGAAAATACAACCAGATATTCACCACATATACCAGCACAATCAAAACTGTCGGAGAGTTAAACTTTTAAGAGGAAAACATTACAACTTTCATCTATAGAGACAAAGAAAACAATAACTAAGATATTTATTGGTATGTTGCCAGTGCTGGCAAGTATAACCTTTCAATATAACAAAGACTTACAACTAGTAACAGACGAGCCCCGGGAACAGAAGTGTCGAGGATTGCAAATACCCATTAGTCTCAGATTCTGGATATTGATCAGACATGGAGGCGACAGCCAATATCCAATTCAAGTATCTTTTGCCGCTTCAGTTCTACCAGTCACGCGACTGTAGCAGGAATCACGCTACGTTACATCAGGCGCATTATGCAGACGTTTTCTTAAAAAGATCTACGTCGAATTAGATATTTTGGTAAGATCCAATGTTACTGGTAATCGTAATTAGCTTTAGAGGCGCTTCTATGGCAAAGAAAGCAATAAAAATACGTAGATGAAAGTATAAATCTGAACAGTCATACATCACCAGCGGTAGCTCATTGCAATTTCGCTGACGCCTCAAGGTACGAAAGGAATTATTAGATAACTTCCACTCTACATAGTTCTCTTTTCATTCAGAAAGGAACGCGGCAATTATTCTTCTCGTTTCTAAATAAACATTAAGACATCAGGTATGGATATCAAGAGATCTTGCCTCCCTAGAGGGGTACTGCCTGCTGATTTCAGGATATGGGGTATTGTATTATAGGTCCTACGAGTATTTCACGGCGTTCCATCTAGCTTCAGCTGTTATTTTACGTCTCATCCGATCTTTACGGTTTCTTCTCACCTAGCTGTCTAACTTCGTAAACTTTACCTTGCTCCAATTTTCACCTCTAATTAAATAACAAATCCTCCGGGTCAATTCCAAGTGTTTTCAAATGACTCGGTGATCTGGCTGGACTACCTTAGAATACCAATAACGAGAGACCTTGCATGCGTGTGAGGCCCTCCAGAGAACCGACTTGAAAACCGAAGGAGACGCCCTTGTTTGTAGCGAGACACGGAAGTCCTTGGCAGGGACCTCGTAAGTTATAGTCTCGCTGATCCATATTAACGAACAGCAGGGTTCTTGGTGGCTCGGTCGCATGTCAATGAAGCAAGCCGCTACTGCTGCATGCTTATTTGCGAGATCAATGCTCGTCTGACAGACCAGATCGATGGCAGGGAGCGCACGCACGCACGCCACGAGGGTTCGTCGCACAGACGTACCTTTGTCCTGCTCCGGATAAGAGAAACAGTAGTTAAGGCCGGTAGGCGGTGAAGATGTAAATTGCCAAGATTAAGCTTATTGATGACACAGGATCTGATTGCTGCTTAGTGTAGGCTACCTATATCTTTCATTTCGCTTGATTTTCCTTAATCAGCGTTTGGTGTTCAAAGTTTCCCGAATGAATTATGAGAAAGAACCTGTTCCTTTAAAATTACTGTTATGTGATGACGTCTCCTGTTATTGCATCTACGGCATCAAACGCGAGAATTGTAAATTCCTTGAAGACGCATGTGTTCATAATTTTGGTCTGTAGGTCTCGCACAAAAAAAAAGGATACCTTTCCTAAAACATTCTTACATTACCAAGGAAATAATTATAAATACAGAAAATATTTCAGGGATTATTTATATACGTATATTTTATCTCATCATTGACCGTATTGCCGAGGGAATGGACACCACGCACAAATCTAAGTCAGCAGAAATGGATCTATGTCAAAATCGGTCTAACATTCAATAAAGTTTTTGACGTCCTTCAATATATTTTCCCCCTCTTCAACAGTCTTCCGCTCTTTCTCACTTCCATCTATCTATTTATCTATCTGTCTATATACGCACTCTGAACGGCGCGTCTCTCTCTCTCTCTCTCTCTCTCTCTGTCAATATGCAACAGAATCACATAACCCTGTCTAGCAAATGAATTAACTCAACTTCTCACTCGCGCGGCCGTTCACTTTACATGCAAATGAGCCATAGCCCTGCAACGGGGCATAGACGGCACAGTAACAGATTACGAAGTTAAGGCAATACTCCGTAATCAACCGCAGGGAATATCTAATTATGAGTGAAAAGCCCCGTTCTGTCTTGGGAATTCAAGCCTCGCCTTTTCATTTCTGTTTATAAATGTTGATGGGTTTAGAAGTGTTTTTTTTTTCTTAAGCCTATAGATGTTTTAGGTGTTAATGGATGTGTTTCCTTCACTAGAGGTGAATAGGATTACAAATAATAGATTTACAAATACTGAAAGGCGTAAAAGCTCTAATGTAGTGTTAGGCATTTGGAGTCAGTGTAGAATTCATTGATCGTTCTCTCACTCGCCGATTTCGTTGATTAAAAGCTCGGTGGACAGAGCGTCAAATTATCTAGTCTAGCTCGGGTCCGAAAAAAATAAATCAAGATAAAAATAGAGAAGCTAAATACTGGAAAAAGCGAAATATCTCCCTTTTGAAAAATGGAATGTTAAAAGACAAAAGGAAAACAGAAGCCAACACAGAATGCCAAAGCTTGATGGTAGAGGAAATGGAGGTCACGGATTGATTTTTTTTTCTGCTGTTGGTTATTCAAATAGCACAATATCAAACTCCCAGCTAAGTTAGGTCTCGGTGAAATAATACAATTTCACGTAATCTTGAGGCTTCAGTATTTCAAAACCTTAAACATCTTGCTTCAAAAATGCTCAGCTCTCTAGACCTTGGCAATATTGACAGTTTTCGGATCTGGTATCATAGTGCTCTGATATACTGAGTGTAAGATTTTCGTTACACTTATTTATACAGGCATCCTTAACCATGCTCTGTTGGCTGTCAGGTCACGTAATGGCCATTGCTAGGTTTGTTATAAGTTTCAGTAGCTATTGCTTTTATGTGGGCCCACAACTTTACCCCCAATTGGCCAACCATCCTTTGTAGTCCGACCAAGGTATTAGAGGGAATGTATTGAATTGTCAGGCAGTGATTCTGATATTTGCTCATTTTTCATCGAGCTTGAAAACAAGTATTTGCTTCTAGCATTCCATTTCTGTTGCACGTATCGCTTCGTCATATTCTCATAAACAACTATTTCTTATATTTGAAATATAAGAACTATGCTATAAACGGAAGACTCAAATGCAACATCAGACAAAAATGGGCGATTCATATTGCAATTTTGACGTAATGCCTACTCTCATCTCAGCAGTGCAGGTACAGGTGGTGAAATGTTCTCAAACTTTATGTTTTCTTCTAACGCCTTTTAATTTTTTTTAAATCTGTGTCAGCTTATCCTGCTACTCAATTTTTCCGCAAGAAAACTAACCGCCAGTGATGGGTAGAAGAGAATACTGAACAGAGTTAAAGATATAAGTCAAAAGAATGAAACCTAAAGGAAAATGCTGGCCAGGTTCAACGAAACCATCTGCTTACGGGAAAGGGCGTACTTACCGAGTGGTTCCGTCCAAAATTTGGATCTGACTCTATGGCATCTTGGACGCGTGATTTCCGAGTGCGAAAGTTTGGGGACTGACTATTTGCTGTAATGAGCCCCGTGAGCACCAGTCTACTGTGTGTGCTTTCCTTACTTTTACTTCCTACACTGGCTTTTGGACTCATTTTGTATCCATTAGCTCCTGCACCGGATTACAAGGTTAGTGGAAGGCTTCAGCACCGAAAACTTCTACTGTTATGTGTGTATTTTAATTGTGCTTAAGTAATTAATCAGTGTTGATTTCTATGGTACTGACAAGTATCGGATAAGCTATTCTCCATGCATTTTTATACATTTTACAGTTTCTTTTTAATAAGTGAGATCTCTTTCTGCATTTCCCTTTATCTTCTCTTCTTCTTCCTAATGAACACCATATTCTTTGGAAGCTTGAATTTCAAGCCTATGGCCCCTGTGGGCTTGGGCCATATGGATATGGTTCATCTCCTAAATAATAATAATATAATAATAATAATAATAAATAATAATAATAATAATAATAGAGTCCGCCGGGACAGAAAACCCAATATACAACCCAAGCCGCAAATGAAAGAAAGGAAGGAAAAGGTTCCTTCAGATCTCGAAATCTACTTTTGCTAGTAAGCCTTCATATACCTTACTCACTTGCAAATCATAAGGTCGAGTTAACGGCCCTGCCGGAAAATTATATCATTCGAGAAATCATATTTATTCAGCCCAATTGCTACGTAACATGCAGACCCATCCCACTCCTTTCTACTATTGTGTTCTTCACATAAGAGCATTATGGCATGTTGCGTTTCTCTTAAAAGAAAGTAAGATCAATAATAATAATAATAATAATAATAATAATAAAATAATAATAATAATAATAATAAGCATCGATTTTTTTCATTTTTGCCGTCTTTCAGCCCCGATCCAGCCTCTTTTAGCAATGGCCTTTCTATAAGTATAAGTACTTTACGTCTCTAGGGACGGGATTTTCCGTCTCGAAGCTCCTTCATGGAATTGCCGTTATTGTTAGAGGTATATAATAATAATAATAATAATAATAATAATAATAATAATAATAATAATAATAATAATTCATTTAAACCCAAACGTCTTTTGCCGTACATTGAGACGGTTTACCTACTAGTATTTCCGAGTCCCACTATCTTTAAAAAAAAAAAAAAAAAAAAAGACTCGGGCACGAGCGGATACCCCTCTTTCTCTGCCCACGTATAGGGTGTCTTTCTATTTGGCATTCCCTGCTGCTCATGTAGGCTGTATTGTATCTTCAAATCCTCAGTCTACGTCTGCATATCTACACGTTTCTCACTTTATTCTTTTGCGCCATTTATACTGTGCCACCTACTCAGTGGCCAACGTCCATACTCGCTATTAAAATTGATAAATCAAATACCAAAAAAATTAGATGATTCACTTCATGAGACTTTATGTTTTCCTTCTTCATCGATATATGATGTTTCACACAAACTGAACTGCTTTACGAGATGCCAAATTGCTTGACTTTCCTGCTATGACATCTTATTGGTTTCCAAGAAAGCTTGTTTCCACCAACATCAAAAATAATATTATCATTCGTGTAGATATCAAACCCGGTAGATAGAGGGGTGTAGAGCGTAGTCCGACCCTACCACATGAACTACTGTTAGCTTGTAAAAGATTTAACAGTCTAGTGAAAGAGCCACTACGTCATTAGCTAGTCAAAACCAACATTTAGAATTTAGAAACTGACCAGCCAAATGTTGAGTTCTATAAACTACCACAAAACGACAACCATAGTAGAAATGCCCATCAAAGCACCAGTAAAGCAAGGCGCCATTTGCAACGGAAACCCCAGACATATTACCACTCTTAACTCCGTCCCTATAATTAGCCAAATCTCAACGTGCGCGACATAGCGCAGACCAAGGAAGGGATTTGAATCACCCCTTCAGAATGTCTTTCCTGATTGCTTGAGCCTTCCTTCTTCCCTACTGATGGCATTCGGTTTCATTACATCGACTCTCAGCTATTTCAAGTGCAAGTTTCTGAGGGTCTTGAAGCGCTATGATGATCGTCTGAGAGAGACTATGAAAGATGTTGCGGACAAGGTTAAAACGTTGAATGCGGATATCTCGTTTATTATCATTATGCGTGTGTATTTTGTCGCCAGTGCCTTTAATTAGCAATTTCACAATTCTTAGTTGGATAATGAGAAAATAAGCAACATGCAACCAATTACGTTATACTTATGCAATAACAAAAGGGAACTGTACAAAAGGAAGGGCAATTAAAGGAATTTTTTTATTGTTCTACGAAAGAACAAACTAAATCAAAAGCAATAGATCAGAATCACTATATAGAAAACTAGTATTTAATCATTGCTTATGTAGAACTGCACGTGGAAACCATGAAAATGCCTCTTAGCATTTAAACGCGATGTTCAGAATCAAAGAAAACTCATCGTGCTATGAAGAAATACTCCACTGAGCTTACGGGACCTTTACGCACATACTTACATACTTGCAAACATACATTCTCATAAATTAAGAACGAACATTTTTTTTACGGCTACTTAAAACGAGACTGAGAAGGGAACTACACAGCAGTAACCCCTGTAGCACTGATGAAGACAGACGGTTGGAATTCGTCACTGGGGCATAACTGACCCATGTTGGCACCGGGTGCCACAACACATCAAGGGAAATAATAATAGAGGAGGTGGGGCTCGTGCGAACTGTTCCTCCTGTACAAACATCTGGGCACAATTGCTTAAACGAGACCGAAGGGGGCCATGGTGGCCGGGGGGGTGGGGGTGGGGGTTGTTCAG
Organism: Macrobrachium nipponense; assembly: GCF_015104395.2. Taxonomy (NCBI): domain Eukaryota; kingdom Metazoa; phylum Arthropoda; class Malacostraca; order Decapoda; family Palaemonidae; genus Macrobrachium; species Macrobrachium nipponense. The sequence goes on along the minus strand of NC_087205.1, from coordinate 4,827,197 downwards.
AGGGGAAAGGGGTCGAAAGTGAGAGAGGAGATTTTAAGTAGGGGGAGGAATGTTGGGGAAGAGGGAAGGGTAGGCATCAAGGAGACAAAGGTGAAAGGATTCCTACGGAAAATCTTGATTTCAAGGGAATGATTTGCGCTGCACGAAAAAATCTGCTTTAGGGGGACCCACGAATTTCCCTTTTAGAACTTCAGCGCATTTCAAGACAAAAACATGCACGCAGAGGCAAGCGCTGTATGAAAAAATATGCACAAATGATAATAATATTGCCATGCAATATGCAACATTCGGCGCTTCTTTGGTTTTGACAATCAACTTCTTCATATCTTGGCTAAAGTCCCCATACAAATATGCAACGGAACGGTCCGTAACTTGCTAGGGTAGGGACTTCCCGTCTCGACTTTCTCTTTTATTCCCGTCATTTTTTTTAATGGTTGGTACAGATTTTTAGTATCATACCACTTTTAATTTGATATCAATGATGGCGTACGACTTAAAAAATAAAACGACTCACGCCGACATGCGTATCAGTAAATGGAAATATTCAAAAGGATACATAAACCTACAATAGTGATTGTTTTAGTAATACTTGAGTGTGAATACAGACAGCAAATGCATATAATTTACAGGTAAAGAGGCAGAGCAAGAGGTTCCACACAAAGAATATCAATAGTTTAAAGATAAAAAAAAAAAAAGATGAAAGCCTATTACAAGTATGCTAAACTGAGAGAGAGAGAGAGAGAGAGAGAGAGAGAGAGAGAGAGAGAGAGAGAGAATAATTAGTTAACAGTTAGAAATGGAAAAATCTTACGACACAGAGGAAATAGAAAAAACGAATTCACCGGCACAAAAGGACATAAAGCTTATGTAACAGAGAGAGAGAGAATAAGAGAGAGAGAAGATAGAGAGAGAGAGAGAGAGAGAGAGAGAGAGAGAGAGAGAGAGAGAGAGAGGCTTACGACGCCCAGAAAATAAAAGTAACGAATTTGCAGGCACAAAAGGACATAAAGCTTATATAAGTAACAGAGAGAGAGAGAGAGAGAGAGAGAGAGAGAGAGAGAGAGAATAATCAATGCACAGTTAGAAACGGAAAAGGCTTACGACACCCACGAAATAGAAAAAAAAACGAATTCACAGGCACAAATGGACATAAAGCTTATGTAACACACACACACACACACACACACACACAAAAGAGAGAGAGAGAGAGAGAGAGAGAGAGAGAGAGAGAGAGAGAGAGAGAGAGAGAGAGAGAGAGAGAGTCTTGGTTCTTTCCTTCCCAACCCAAAATCAGTGCTTCTCTTTATCTTAATCTTTTAATAACTCTTGAAGTAATCTGGCAGCCATCTAGGCGCTCGTATTTTGGAGGTTTTAGGGCGGACCCTCTGTTAATGACCACTTTTTATCATTAGTAACTTCATATAAATGTCACCTTTTTCAACCATTTATCAGCTGCGCTGAACAACGGCCTTTTTCTCTTCAGCCTCTAATATTTTTTCGTTATATTTGAAAGAAAGCCATTCAAGATTTTAGCATTGATAAAATCCTTACGTTCTGCGCCGTTCATATTAAGATGAATTAGACAAGGCATTTATCTTGTAGATAAAGTAGATTTACATCATTTTTTTTTTTATTTAAGAAGGAGACTATTCTTTCGAATGATACATCTTCCTTCTATTTCGTTTTCTTTCTCTTGTGGATTGATAAGTTTCCATTTTCATTTTTGTTTTCTTATTCTAAAACGACAACTTTCCTTTACCATTCATTCTGGTCCTCCCTCTCTCCTGCGAACCATCTATCTCGTACTCTCATACTATAACTTGAGGTTTGCGTTTGTCTTAGAAGTCTAAGAGACAGCGTGGTTTCCTCGTCCGCCTCTGCATTTTCTTCCGTGAATTTATCCGTCCCATATTCTCGTAACTTACAGGACGTCCACAGTTGATCATAAAATGTGCCTTATCTCAACCGACGCGAGTTTGATCTCCTCCCCATCAAACCTGTCGTCTCTTATCAACCTGAGGCAGAAATGATCAGTGATTCTTATTCTCTCTAGTTAATCACACAGATCTGAGTTTTATCGCCTGTTCTCGAGATCGTCCGGAAACTGTATCTCGGGGATCTGTGTCTGTTGAACACGGCCGTCCAGCGCGACCGACAATAACGCCGAGAGGTGTCTCTTACCTTCCCAGGTGAGGCTGTTGTATGTATTATGTTTCTCAGATAGAAAATAAGGAATTAGGACTTACGAATCCTAAGACTTTAGGCGTTTGCGCCGCGTTCATTTCTCACTTTAAGCGTATTTATACTATCTTCTTTAACTCCGCTGCTGTTAGGATCCAAACACACACTTTGTTTCTCTCTTATGGAGATTGGGGGCGCTTTACACCTCTTCTAGTTATGTTGCTTGATCGCAGGTGCCCCAAATATTGCACTTGCCTCTTATGCAAACGTAGTGACCATATAATAAAAGGTCTCAAACCTACATGCATATTTCATAGCTTTGTGCAAAACCATGGCCTTCAGTCATTTTCGCATTGATTTCCTTGACTGAGGTATGCTAAAGCTTATCAGTTATCAAGTATTCAATTAATGTTATTTTAACTGATACACATATGTACACACTACATACACATAATTATATGTATGTATATAATATATATTATGTAATTATATGAATTATTTAACCAAGTACATTTTCAACTAATGGAGGTGGCTCCGGATAGTGCTATTTGTCGCGTTTTCAGCAAATCTTTTGGGATAAGGAGCTAGCCTCTGATCTTTTCCCACCTTGCGACCCACCACAATCATCTAACGGACAGTGCCTAAACCCATTCTGCCTTGGTCAGGTATCGATCAAACTCGTCTGCTCCCGCTGGTGATGAAGCAAGATTTCTAACTCCTTTCTCATACTTGCTCTTCTACCCTCTCTTTGGTATATGGCTTTTATTTCGTGGGAGAGCGGGGTAGGCAAGACCACAGTCTTCCCAGCTCATCCAGACGAATGGGTGCACAAAATGAAAACTGATTATTCCCTGGAAGCCGCTCCTGGATGCGCTTTTGGAGTGGAGCAAGTTTACTTGTTTTTTTAAATAAAAGTTTCTCTTTTAATGAACTGATTACGTAATATAGCTTGAAAGATCGCATGTCATTTTATTTTGGCATGACAGCTTGAAACCTTTCATGATTTTCTTATTATATCTCCTACGTCGACGACGACTCCTAACGGCTCCCTGGCCTCATTGCGACACGCCCCCCTCATGCCAACCCCTCTCCCCCTACTCTACCCTTCCCTTTTCCTCCACGGCTCCGTTAAAGCCGCCATAAAATAATTGATAACCAGCCGGAAAGTTTGTAAATCCTTCATCTCATAACTATAATTCGAGGAAAGTTAAAAACACGGAGGCTTCGGGAGTGAGAAACCTCCATCGCAATTTATGGGGCAATCCATAATGGTCCTCCTCCAAGAAATAATCTAAAATTTTATATATTTGCTTCTAAAAACGGTTTAAAACATTAAGTACTTCCTTCCAAATTTCAAAGAATATATGATTTTCATCCGAAATATTTTTAAGATACTGTATACTTTCAAAAATCAAATAGAATTCTGCTAATAAGTCCAGGGAAAAAAAAAAATCATTAAAACTGAAATAAACTGCGTGAAAGAAAGATCCTTCTCCGGGAGGAGCACAAGACAGGTAATGAGTCAGGTGTCTATGGTAATTGGTCGTTAATCCTGAGGGAATATTTCTCTTTCCAGTTGCCGGTAGCTTGTTCAGCCGAAACCCTCTAGCCTCAAAGATACTCCTTGGACACCCTCCCCTCGGCCCCCACCCCCCAAATCTCTGCTCTCCTCAGCATTATACTACATCCCAAACCAGACGGTTCCCATCTCCCCACTTTCCTCCTCCCTATCCCCAACCTAGTATAGCACCATGAACAACCTCCCCATCTTTCTTTTGTCTTTCAATGAAGCTCCTTGAATGGCAAAAAGTCTCTCTCTCTCTCTCTCTCTCTCTCTCTGTTTATTCCACAAAATAATATCATCTTCCTGATTTTCATTCTTATCTTATTCCTTATCTTACTCGCCTTTCAATTTACATCCTAATCCTCGAGTTCTTTTTTATTCAAAATATAAATTCAACTGAGACATTTCACATTTCCCCACCCACCCTGTTCTCTCTCTCTCTCTCTCTCTCTCTCTCTCTATCTCTCTCTCTTTCTCTCTCTCTTGGCTTATTTCGTCTTTAGACGATATCTGAGCTGGTGGTCAAGGTTACAGTCGATGGAACGAGCGGACAAAAGGCGATCCCAGGTAGCTGATTATATTAAACAGGAGATTTAGGCTTAATTTGCCGAATTTCCTAAGGAGGATAATTAAGTAAATAAGAGAGAGAGAGAGAGAGAGAGAGAGAGAGAAAGTTTTGTCAAGTGATCAATCAAGGGTGGACTCAAACTTAGAGTTCCACTGATGTCTCTCCGTTTCGTTAGCTCTTACTTAAAAAAAAATAATTCTGGATGAAAAAAAAAGAAGACGAATGAAAGAAAGAAAAGAGAGGGGTAAGAGGATTAAGAGGATGACGCAGAGGAAGAACGAAGAATATGAAAAAGAAGAAAATTGTAATAATCATTTTTGGCTAAATACTTGGTGGCATATAAAGCGCGCTGGAAAAATTTATCATTATGTATTTTAGATTTTTATTAAGTTAGACCTTAGTTGAAGGATACCCCTATTTGATTAAAAAGATTACTAATAGTCGAAGTATATAACAAAAGCCTATTATTGCCCCTCAGTCTTTCTACCCCTTCCCTGTTTATTTATTCTACGGAACTTACATGAAAATACATGCTAGATGAAGAGACAAGAATGTTATAGAGTAAATAAATTTACCCCCATTTACACACATATATACACGTAAATAAACATATATTTATTAGAGATGTGCCCAAGTATCGGTATCGGTATCGGTATCGGTGGTAACGGCTAGTTTTTGTGGTATTGTTATTGGTATCGGTATCGGTGAATTTCTGGCCGATAACAGCCGATGCTTTTGTCATAGTATAGGAATTTGAAACCCTTCTAGGATTCTTAAAATGTAGGAGGTTCCATTCCTGAGACACATCGTAGGCCAGAACATCATAGAAAATCATAAAAAATCCTACGAAAAACTTACTTTTAATGCTTTGGTTGTGTTGACAACTATGTAAACTGCATTTTTATTGTTTTTCATAAAAAAAACCATTTAAATATACATTATTTTTGTTATTAGAGTTATATTTCTTCCATCGGATCAGCGTTGTATCTCCGGAACATCCGTCTTAAACCTGGAAATGATATCTGATGAATATAGTAATTGAAAAGCGCCGTAACCTCGGAACTTTGTAAGCCGGAACCGTTGTAAACCGGGACTACCTCTATATATTAACAAAACCCACCAAACAAACTATATATATAGGCATATCATTGTATATAGGTTCATTGCTTAACTTTTAAAAACAGATGGTATTTTAATACTGTACAGTGTATTTAACAATTCATTGTTGTAATTCTAATCTTAATTAACTATGGTTGTGTCTATCTCTGTCCGCAAATCATTCATTGCCATTCTGTTGAGAGAGAGAGAGAGAGAGAGAGAGAGAGAGAGAGAGAGAGAGAGAGAGAGAGAGAGTTTTATTTCGATTACACAGTACATTGGTTTAAATACTTTCGTATATGGCAAATATACATGCATATAAAACCAGCCCCAAATAAGCAATTAATATCTAACTCACTATATCTGGGGATAAACTTACATCCAAAGGAAATTGTCTGTATTTTGTACACTTACCCTGAACAGTTCTCTTACCTATGGCTTTTCGGGTTGACACTTGGCATGTCAAGAGAAATATATGCTTCATGGCCTTGTGTAATCTATTTGAAAATGATATATAAATATGATTCGATTATAGGCATAAGCATATAATACACTTACATATACTATGTATTAAATATATGTCTATTGTGTATGTATATGATAATATTATATAAAATATATTATATATAATATACATATTTTGTGTTTACGTAAAGAGAGAGAGAGAGAGAGAGAGAGAGAGAGAGAGAGAGAGAGAGAGAGAGATACAATAACGTATGAACCAATAAAAGATGGAACCAATAATAATTGTAGGAGACTCAGAGGTAAGCTACTATGAACGGTAACAACAACAGTAAGCAATGAATAACAGCAACAGAAATATAGGTGTAGTAGTAGCACTCAAAGATTCACTCATACTATTGCTCTTAAACTACTGCACTGCTAATGTTTACTTAATATTATTATCTCTGCAGAAATGTGCATTGAAATTCGGCATGAAAAGAATAAAACGGAATCAGGCCATGAATTACAATCTCATACAGCAAAAAAAAAAAAAAAAAAAAAAAAAAGGATATATTCTATACAGCATAGATATCAACGAAAATAAATAATGCAAACAAGATTTTGATTTATGGACGAATATGCCATAACATCAATCATTTGAACATCTCTCTTATCTTCTTCACCAATACGCAATTACTGACGCCTACACACACACATACACACACACACACACACACACACACACACACGTGTCCATACAAAATAAAACAAGGGGGAAACAAAAGAGCACTCTATGTCAGGTAGTTGCATATCTCCGCCCTTTTGCAGTTCTAACGCTATATTTCCACTTTCCTTTGTTCAGTACTTAGTCCATCTTACGTCTTTCCTTTAAGAGGAGTCATATATGTATATATATAGATATATATATATATAATATATTATATATATATAATATATCTAATACATATCCTCCTTTCCTCGTTTTCAAGAACGGCTCGCCCGTCTCTCCTGAGGCCCAATGGCACCACCACATTAAAGAAAGCCCCTGAGGGACTAACCATCACGGGGGCTCATTCTTAAAGCCCATTATCATCTTCTGAGAGAAAAGGAAAAATTCAGGTATACGAAAAACCCCTTGACCAGACGGAGTGAGAGTCCTTAAAGGGAAAGGGAAAAGAGAGAGAGAGAGAGAGAGAAAGCAAGTACTTAACGGAGAGATATCGAAAAAGGAAGGAGAGAGAGAGAGAGAGAGAGAGAGAGAGAGAGAGAGAGAGAGAGAGAAAGAAAGCAGGTACTTAACGGAGAGATATCGAAAAAGGAGAGAGAGAGAGAGAGAGAGAGAGAGAGAGAGAGAGAGAGAGAGAGAGAGAGAGAATGTGTCTTGCTGGGGAGAGAGAATTAGGAAAGGAGAGAAAGTCTGTAGATGAACAGAGAAGTAATTCGAACGCAGAGAGAGAGAGAGAGAGCCTTGTTGGAGAGTGAAAATTCGGAAAGGAGAGATAGAATGTTTGTAGATGAACAGAGGGAAGGCGGACAGAGAGAGAGAGAGAGAGAGAGAGAGCTAATTATCCCAATTTATGGTCCGATTAGAAAAGTTTATGGAAGGTTTAGAGTTAAATGGTTGAGGAGGGCGACTCTCCCAGGTATGTAGAAGCAGCAGCACAAGAAGAAGAGGAAGAAGAGAGAGGCTGAATTAAGCGAGGATGGAAAGGAAGGAAAAGGAAAAAAAAAGAGGATAAAAACTGTAGAAAGAGGTGGGAAAAGAAAGCAATAAAAGATGGGTGAGATGAATAGAGTGAGACAATAAGCGCGTAGAAAGACACTATCTCGTCGATGCCCTACAGCTCTTTCTCTCTACTTCTCTTTTTTCCCATCTACATTCGAGCTGCGACCCACAGCGGTCGTCTAACAACTGCACTGGACTTTTAAGGAACTCATCACTGTTCGTTCTCGTCCGGTTCGAGATTCGAACGCGGGTCGTCCAGTTGTGAGCAAGACAAGTCACTTCCCAAGCAACGAGGAAAGAGAGAGAGAGAGAGAGAGAGAGAGAGAGAAAACAGAAAATAATTGCGGAAAAACAAAATGGTAAAAAATATCATAAAGGAAAAAGGCTATGCTCTGAAAACAAAAGGGAGAGAGAGAGAGAGAAAGAGAGAGAGAGAGAGAGAGAGAGAGAGAGAGAGAGAGTGGGGGGGACACTGGAGAAAGCTCGGTGGACAAAAGGATGGGAGCAGAGAAAAATGACCGAATAACAAACAATGGCAAAAATAATTACAAAGAAGAACATAAAATTGGAACGAGAAACCGGCCGAAATGAAACTGGGAACGCGAGGACAGTATAAATAACTCATTTCTTATCGTAAGCTTTTTTTCCCCCCTTTCCTACAACCTACACAAACAGCTATCATCCACAGTTATCTTTTCATTCCCTTCCATAGCCAGACTTTTTTCTGACTCTTTTAAAAACTCCCACTCATAACTCTCCTATAGCTTCATTTCTCACTTTATATTCCTTTCTCTTGCTCTTTTCGGGTCTGGGCTACAAAAGGGCATCAGCGTACCCATCCCGTGCGTTTCTGTTCTAATACCATAAAAAAAAAAGGAGAGACAAAAGCTTTTTTTTAACGCAAATGGAAATAATGAGAGCGATAAAGAAAATGGAACCTGCTCCGAACAGGTTTCACCGCAGATAACCGCGAATGAGGAAATAACTTTCATTTCGGAGGAGATATGACGGGATGAGTTCAAGCCACAGTTGGGAGGGGCGCGGTGGGGGGTGGGGGGGGGGGGGTGGGGGGGGGGGGAGGAGGAGGGTGGTCCGGGAAGGTTACCTCAATCCAATTTTAAAATGACTCAAAAAAAAAAAAAAAAAAGTGGGGTGGGGGCGGCCGGTTATTTCATCCCATTTTGTGAAAAGACGGTAGAAAGGAAAATAAATAAAAAAAAAAAAAATTGAAAAGAGTTGAGATGCGAATGCGATTTAATTCAATTATATGAAACGGAGTAAAAAGAAAAAAAAAAGTAAATTTAATAAGGAAAAACAGAAACGTAAAAATAACCAAATAAAAAAGTAATAACAGAGTTCCTTTAGCCAGTGACGAAAAAAAAAAAAAAAACTTTTTCATTCAGATTGAGATTTTCCTGTCTGGTAACAAAGGAAGAAAGGAAAACTGCAAACAAAAGTTCTTTGGGAATGCAAATACCATGAGAAGAATTTTAGTAACCCGTGAAACATTCAAATATGAGTTTTTTTTTTTATTTATATTCTCTTCTATCTGGTTTTCTCTTTTCTCAGTTAGAGCCTTCTACACTTGCTTTCATCTGAGTATTTAGACATTTCAAATATAATAATAATAATAATAATAATAATAATAATAATAATAATAATAATAATAATAAAATAATAATAATATAATAAATAATAATAAATAATAATAATCATAATAATAATAATAATAATAATAATAAGGGAAAGGGATACGTGCAAATAGACCAGAAGTGACGTTGATTGACAAAATCAAGAAGAAAGTATCACTCATTGATGTCGCAATACCATGGGACACCAGAGTTGAAGAGAAAGAAAGGGAGAAAATCGATAAGTATCAAGACCTTAAAATAAAAATAAGAAGGATATAGGATATGCCAGTGGAAATTGTACCCATAATCATAGGGACACTTGGCACGATCCCAAGATCCCTGAAAAGGAATCTGGAAAAACTAGAGGCTGAAGTAGCTTCAGGACTAGTGCAAAAGAGTGTGTTCCTAGAAACAGCGCACATACTAAGAAAAGTGATGGACTCCTAAGGAGGCAGGATGCAACCCGGAACCCCACACTAAAAATACACTCAGTCGAATTGGAGGACTGTGATAAACCCCCAGCCCCCATACCACCAAAAGGAAAAAATTATAATAATAGTTATAATAATAGAAGGAAGAACAGGCATAGGAAGAAAATGCGTTACAAAATAACGGTACCTGTAAACACGATATCATTAACATTTTCCTGGAAGCACAAAACTTTTAAATGAAACCAACTCAAGACATATAAATAATTATGAGCCCCTAAACATCGAGCAAAAGATAAATTGTAAAGGTGAAAATGAAATGATAGAGATGTCGCAATAACACAGTCGATGAAAACTATGAGTAAAATGAGAGGAGCATTTGAATATTAACAACCAAAAAGAGAATTCGATTTTAAGGAATACGAATTTAATCATTATGACACGGGACACATTCAAATTGGAACCTGAATATAATAAATATAAACACTGTAGAAAAACAGAATAGTTAAAATGTAATGCCATTACAGTGGTGAGATCGTTAGGAAAGAATAAATTATAATGAAAAGGATAACCCAAAACGAAAAATAAACTAAAATAAAATAGGTGTTTGCGCGCGCATCTTCGTTCATTTGCAAAATCGGAAGACGGTAGAGCAACTAACACTTGTAAAACAGCGCAGTGGAAGACAGACAGATCTTCCATTCCAACTATAATAACAAGAATAAAGCGATTACTGCTAACGTAAATATTAACCGAAAGGATTACAAAATAGGACTGAGGTAGGGGACCCCAAATCCTGTAATCCTATAAATGGTAAATCCTACGGGAACACGGACGGTCACTTTGCGCCAACAATGAGGCTAAAGGAGGCTTATTTAGAGACAGAGGCGACGGAACAAAGGCGTACGAGGAGCGGCAATAATAGAAAATAACGACGTAAAAGGGGTGAATGGAAAGTGGTCTATTCTCCGGCAAAATGCCTAACAAAAGGAATTGTTTGTTTATGTAATATGGGTGCATTATAGCATTTTGTAATTCCATTATATAATATATATATATATATATATATGTGTGTGTGTGTGTGTGTGTGTGTGTGTGTGTGAGAGAGAGAGAGAGAGAGAGAGAGAGAGAGAGAGAGAGACGTACCTATAACATGACCTCCAACAACAGAGCCCTTTGAATTTTAATAATAAAGAAATGGTTCACCAATTTCATATATTTCCAACGAAACCGTTTCCTTGTTTGATTCTTTAAAAATGATAACTGCAGCACTATTAATGGGTCAGCAATAGGACGATACATTGAGAGTCGTCTGTGTTTTGTTATTTTTTTTTAAGAATTTTTTTTTTATAAACATAACCGAAGGCAATGCCACAACAGGAGAGCACAACCGCAGAGGGTTGTTTTTTTTCGTTTTTCTTTTTTCTCGGTTTAACCTCGGGTTTAAATTTCCATTTTATAGTCTTCCCTTGCAAGGTCACTTTGGACTAAAATATACATACCTACATACTACATATGCACACGAAGATATATGTTAGCAAGAGACGTACATACTCGTACATTCATCTGTACTTGATACAAATGCCAAGGATAACTAAAACCGACCCAAGTACGCATGCGCAAACGCACATCAGATATACGAGTTTTATAGACACTTTTCTGAATACACATATATACATACATAATTATACGGAAGACAATAAGGACTAACCTGATACGGTTCTCCCACCCCCAACCCATTTCACGTATCTATCACAGAGCCGGTTAGAGGAAGCTTCATCATCACCATATTCATCGTTACTGCCCTCATCATCATCATCATCATCATCATCATCATCATCATTATTACTACCATACCTTCAGGGTGATATAAAATATTCATCGTAAGGAAACCCAGCCTGGCTCTGAAGGTTACCTAATTGTTTGAGTTTTATTGCTGCCGAAGTCCTTCGATGGTTAGACTTTTTATTTTTCTAACTGAAATGTAAATTTGGTTATGTAACCATGGAAAAAAATAGAACCTTTAATAATAATAAACGGCATCCTGTACGGATATCACTCCACATTGCTGTAGAGGTCGGTACAATAGCACCTTCCTTATTGTTTATGAAAAATAAACTGGCGTTGCAACAACAGTGGTAATCGGCACAGAAAGGATTTTAACAGTTTTGATAAATTAATTGATAGTTTTAGAAGAATAAATTCTTTGCGAAAGTTCTCGCGTAACATGAGTATAGCCATATAACAATGAAATTTACCAGCACTTCCACTTCATATTTAAAAGCTTAAAAATAAACGAATTAGAATTTATCGGGATATTTCATCACATTTCAACATAAGTCGGGAACATCAAGATACATATTTCTACACCAATGACTATTCTCTGGAGGTATTTAAATACCCTTCTGTCCAGGCAAGGAAAATTTGTAAAGGATATTTTGAAAAGCGGGTGAATGGAACACCCCTTTCATTCTAAACTTCTGCATAGCCAGCCACCAAACAAAAAGTAGCTCCCCGAAGTTCAAAGTTATACAAAATTTTGATAGTTTCATCTTCTTTCGTTTTT
>NC_087205.1:4764991-4812491 GCF_015104395.2 Macrobrachium nipponense | reverse complement strand
CTCTACGGCCTTTGTATGTGTAGGACGAAACCCAACGCTGCAATGCGGGGCCTACAAGAGGGTCGCAGGAATTTCATCTCTATGCCCCCGCATACTCTTTCTCAGATTGGGCTGTCTGTCGCCCCCCCCCCCAAGTGCCAAGTCAGAATATGTTCTGGAAGTTGTGTCACGCATAGCTGATAAATGCATGCACATTTTTTATGTCTCATATGAAAAACTAAAACCCAAACGCAGAAACCCAAGAACTTTTTGAGAATTACATTTGAAAGTATCTAAGTGGGGATTTTGTCCATTTCTCAAAGTAACTCCAAAGTTAGTAGATATTCACCCTGTATCCCCGAGAACCTCGCACAATACAGTTTGGTTACAGATACAAAAAAAAAAAAAAAAAAAAAAAATCAGCATAAAACGGGATAAAATGCATATAACCAGTTGGGTAAAATTTTAATAACTTACATAAGCTAACCATTAACATTATAATTTTCTCTCACAGAATAAATATGTTTAACACGTCAACCATACAAGTACGCCATGGAGACATTATAGTAAGTTTCTTGGTGGCTTTAGAATCTCTGTTAGAAAATAATCCAATAAATTTATTGCATTTTTAAGCATAAAACTTTTACTGATAAATCGTGAGTATTTTTCAGAAAAGCTCAAATTAACCAGACAGATTTTCATAACGAAGAGAGCATTTCGACTGAAAAAGTGTATCTACATTGGCCTTTGCATTTTAACATTTTGCACCCGAATTGACATGACGGCAAACCAATTCAGCTTAAAATGCTAGAGAAAAGAGCAGTCTTCAACATACGGTAAAAACACGTCGGTATCGCGCGAACGCGGATGTTAAATTTGCTGGCAAGACTAAATTAGGATGCCCGGGGGGAGAAGAGTTCGTGTGACGCCGCTCTTACCCATGCAAGAATTTTCAACGTTCATTAATTATGTCTCGCCGATAAAAAAATTTGCTAAAGCATTATTATGTCTACCCGGGCTTTGGCAAAGTTGCAGTTTGCAAACTTATATTCATCGAAGGCTCTCCGTGCTTGTTTGCGACAAAATGTATAATTAAATCTACCTTATTTTTTCCAAGAGGAAAGTCTGTCATCAATTAATAAGGGAATATGTACTAATAACCACCTTCCTTGTAGCAAAGCCTGCCTATATCTCATCCCCATACGAAAGCTAACTTAGTAGTAAAGGTGATGTAGACCATTCATCAATATCGAATACCTTTATGCCAGAAAGACCTCCTATTAATTTGTATTTACTCCTATACAGAGACCAACAAAGTTGGATACCTTCCTCTTTTCGGGGCAAAGCAAAAGGAAAACATCTCTTTACCACTGTAGGTGCTTTCAGTCAATATTCACCGAATAGAAAAACAACAGAGGAAAACAAAACGATGATAATTCTGGAAACATCAAAGACAATAAATGAACTAATCTATCACGGAACAGCTCCCTTCAATGCGTTGTGTGTGGGAGGCTATCTTTCAAAATAACAGCTTTCAATTATTGGCTGAACAGTTATTTTTTTCTTATTACTTGGTCATGTTATTATTATTATTATTATTATTATTATTATTAGAAAATCCATGCAACCTTATAGAAATATACTGACAAGCTATTAACTTGCCAAACATATATCAACAGACTAGCATATTAGAAAATATGAGAAACAGATACAAGACAAAGGCAAATTAATGAATAAAAAAGTAGAAAAAGACAGTCGCCTACCTACATACGGACGCTGCATCGAAACCCACTGAAACTATAACACCATCCTAAGAATTAACAGATAAGGAAGACGCATCGATGACGTCCCTCTCCCGTAATCTGGAAAGAATCCACGAGACGCCAATCCATTACCCCGATGCCAGACAGGAGTGCCAGATGACCGGACGAGCCGTCACCGAGAGGGGCACGTGGCGGACACCTGAGGCCGCCAGCCGAGCGTTAAGGCCCCTTTCCGGTGCCAGGGCGGATCAGGTCAAGGATGGCACCGAAGCGTGGGAAGAAGAGCCGGATAATTGACCCTTAACGGAGATTAATGGCGAGGTGATTGCATTACAAACGAGTTCCAGACAGACAGTGTCCCAGAAAAGAGAACGTTCGTTGTCGGGCTGTTCACGTCTCTCACAAAAAGCAGCTGAAACCTTTGCATACGAGCTATGAAAACAACTTCGATGTGAAGAGATATACGGACTAAAATAACATGTGAATTGTTATGATGGCAAATTCTATAGATGGCAGTGAAAAACAACAACTCTCATAGCCCTATAGCCACCATCCAACTCGCTCGAACCAGGCACAGTTAAACAAGAACGATAGCTATGAATAATGTTCATCAACAGAATAACTCTAAATTTAACGAGTCACTAATGTACTTTGTTTAGATGCGACTGCGCTATCTGAGGGATGGCTAACTCAGATATTCATTTTTAAGGTGCGCCGAATAAACATTTAAAATTTCAAGAAGCCAGAGCTCTGTAATTGTTGAATCTCAAACAGACAGCTTAAGCTACGCTTGACTGACAGGGTAATTATGTATTTTTCTGACGATTGCATAAAGATGTAAGTGTATTAATTAAGTCACTCATTTTGTCGGTTCTTGTGTCTAATCCTGTACATTAACGCTCACATCAGGTCTCTAAAGGTCGGTTCACAGTTTAAAAAGCCAAGGGCGTTTATTGAATGCTCATCCCACATCTTTATACAGTCTAAATGATCTAAGAGAAACGACCCGTTTTTTTATAACAGGACGACATACAACCTTATTTTCCTATAACATTTAAAGGGCGAAGCTGTGAAATCTCCACTTGTTTTGATGTTCATAGCTAACATTCTCCAAGATGATCACGACCATATTCTTGAAAACAGCGCCTGATATGGATGTGCAATGTCCCGTCTCCACACTTTTCCTCCCTGAGGGAAGGAAACTTTTCTACTCTAGAATCCCCCGGTAGTCGTAGTCTTCCGGTGTTTTTGAAGCTTTCTAACATCTGGTTATGGCCTCCGCAAGGGCCGGGCCCTTTGTTTTCGCTCAGTTCCTTCTTCCGAACGCTTATTTTATTCAGGGCGATCCTTTTCCCTTATGCCACTGCTCTTCAACTGGTTTTGCTATGTCTGACATTTTGGGGACAAAGTTTCATGATCTTTTTTGGTTTTCAATTTCTATTCTATTTGATTCACGCTTGCTGAAAGCTTGAAAGCGCATCTGTCACTCGGGTAGATGCAATAATAATAATAATAATAATAATAATAATAATAATAATAATAATAATAATAATAATAATAATAATAATATTAATAATAATAATACATCTATAAAATGACGATATAATGGAAACAAAAAGCCAATAATCAAATTAAACGAGTCGAGATAAGTACCATTGAGCATTCAGTAAATGAGCAAGAACTATTTCTGTTCGAGAATGAACAGTACCGTTTTATCAAAACGATAAAAAGTAAATTACATTCTCAGCGAAAAAGAATATTCATAACTTGTAAAAAAAACGAGTAAAACGCCTTTTTATTTGTTTTAAGTATAAATGAATACAAGGTAGCCTTAAAAACTCCGTGGTGATGGAAAGTTGATGTGATTCATAAGGTTAATGTGATCAATAAAGAACTCCATAAGAACTTGTTTGATTTTTAATTGTTTCGGGGAAGTTAGAGGCAATTCATATAGTATAATATTATTATCGATGTTTTTCCTCGTTATAAAACGAAAACGTCTTTCTGAAGATTATTTTCATTGCTTTGTTCTCAATTTATCCTAGTTTTTCACTTAACTAATAATGATTGTTAGTCTACAAGTCTTTCGATCAGAGTAATTCAGTAAAAATTGGCTTAGGTCATTACAACGCTTTAGTTATCTGTAAAAGAAAACCATTGCAGCCTTCTAGCCCTATTAGTTTTTACTTTATTTAAGGTTAAACATAGACATAATGGCGTGACTGGCAACGATAGAGGACAGGCCACCGTTGGGAGGTGGTTAAAATTTCATAGGCCGTGGCATAAACATTATACCGAAAACATCGAAAAATATATGTATTTTCGGAGGTCTGATTATATGCTGTAGCAGCTGTACAGAAAACTCGATTGCGGTGAAGAAACTTCGGAGCATTTTAGTTTTATGTAAAAGAAAACTATTGTCACGGCTTTGTCTGTCAGTCAGCACTTTTTTCTTTCCGTCCTCAGATCTTAAAAACTCCTGAGGCTAGATGGCTGCAAATTGGAATGTTGATCATCCACCCTCTAATCATCAAACGTACCAAATTGCAGCCTTCTAGCCTCAGAAGTTTTCATTTTGTTTAAGTTAAAGTTAGCGATAATGGTGCGTCTGACAACGATAAAGGACAGGCCACCACCATGCGGTGGTTAAAGTTTCATGGGCCGCTGCTCATATAGCATTGTTCCGAGACTACCGACAGATAGATCTGTTTTCAGTAGCCTTGATTGTACGTTATACAGAAAACTCGATTTCTTACTTTTACAATGTGAAAGAAATGACAGCTACTTAAGTGGTTGCTAAGGACAGATGTTTGTTTTTAAATTAAAAAGATGGCATGGGGATACAGGGTGGGCAGAGAGGGCATGATGATACAGATTGGGCAATGAAGGCGTGGGGATACAGGCTGGGCACAGATGGCATGAGGATCAAGAATTGGGCAAAGAGGGCATGGAGATACAGGCTGGGTAAAAAGGACATGGGGATACAGGTCGGACAAAGAATGCATGGGGATAATGTGCAACAAGTGCATGGGGATACAAAGTGGACAAAGGGGGCATGGGGATACAGATTGGGCAAAGATGTCATAGGCAAAGGAATAGCGAAGTTGCAGCAACTTTCTCCCAAACCCTTATGGGACAGGAAAATAGAAAATAGAAACAGAAACATTTTAGACGTAAAACGGCAAAAACTCCAACGATATAAGAGGACTCAGCAGACAGAATGCCTCCACCAAGAACTCTCGTCTCTGAATAATGAATAAATTAAGTCCAAGCGATTACATGACTTCATAATTTTATGAACTTTTCCGACAGAGACAGAACATTTGGGCATTTTTTTTCTAGCTTGTACTTACAGTATCACTGAAAGAAGAATAAAAAAAATCGTTATATTTGCAAACTCTCAACTTGTGTACCCCACTCAGAGCCTGAACTGTCAAATTTTTAAATGGACGATGACCAGCGGAAGTTTCATTTGACGCATTTAAACTAAGGAATTAATAATAATTCGTAGGCCGTTGACCTACATGTAAAGTAAAGAAAAAATGAATGTATTCAAGCATCGAGTAAAACTTAGGTTAATACTGAAAAACAACTCGGCTACTGACAGCTAACAATGGTAGACAAAGTAACACGTTAATCACGAGTATACAAAGTATTGTAAACAAATGATCAGATGATATATATATTATATATATATATAAATATTTATTATTATAATATATATATAGATATATATATATATTATATATATATACATATATATATTATATTATGTATGTATAATGTTGAAGGAGGTTTCAAAGGGTTCATTTGGATTATTCGGGCTCCCCCTGAAACTGTCTTATTTTATGCAGCAGGTAATAAGTACAAGAATTAACATACTTACGTAGAATCAACAGTGCTATTAAGCGACCAGACATCCCATGGGCAAAACACATACGAAAGAAAATGGATACTACAAAAATCGTCGGTGTGGACGAGTAAGGTTTCAATTGTTTAAGGTTTCACTTCATACCCAACAATACGACTATTATTGTCGAAAGAATAATCAACTGCAGTTAACCCAAAGGAGCACGAAGACAGATTCCTCAAAAATCATTCTCAAGATACACTGTTTTCAATCGAATACGCACAGACACATGTAAATAACAATGCCTGTTCTCAAAACATTGGAGAAGTAACTATACTGTCATATGAAATAAGTTTGCCTTGGAGAAAGCAGGACAGCAACACCACAGTAACTAATATTAGGCTAAGTGGAAATGGGGTTTGCTTTTGGAGAAAAAGAAAATGAGAAAAATAAATAAAACTTGCTGCAGAAAGATGAACACATTTCACAGCTATTAACATGGGAAAACAAAGGAAGAATGGCCTTAAATGAAACCCTTTTGAGAGTTTATCTGCCTCAGAGCACGGCGTTATGGGATTAAACTTCTGGAAGTTAGACGTGGAAAGCTTTCTCCGCTTGGGCATCGGTTGCAGAGCTGATATTGTTCATTTCTTCTTCTTCTTTTTCGTTGCTTTTCATTGACTTCTATAATGCGTTCCTCCAGGCTGATCATTTTTCTTTATGTACAGTAAAAGATGCTTGCTTTTTTACACTTTTAAAATTTTTTTTTAAATTCAATAAAGAACGCTCAGTGAAATTCACATTTGCATTCATTAAATCGTGTTGGTTGATGGAAAAGTTCTGAAGGAGTGGGTGAGGGGGGGGGGGCAACTGTTCCGCTGCATAAATATACAGGGCATAGATGTAACTGTAATAATCAAAGGGACAATGTTATTTAGTATGTCATGTACCGGCCACGGTAAGATTTTCATTAAGACAGTGAGATAGACGACAGAATGGTAGGTAACAGGAGAATAGCGTGGTTCTTTTATCAGGAGTTTGAAAGTAATAGGCCAGAGGAAGGAGGTTATATATGTGTGGGGTATATCGTAGAAGCTGCTGAGAACGATTGAAAGAGCATGTGGTGGAAATGAAGCCATTTTTAGATTATGTAGAAAACAAAATGATCGGTTTTGTGATATGTATATATATATATATATATATATATATATATATATATATATATATATATATATGGGTGTATGCTTGCATAAATGCATGAATGGAGAGCACATGGAAAGTCGATCAAGGAAAGAGAAATTAGAATAGGAAGGCAATACTGCATGCGTGAACCAGTCTCAGGAAATCGTAGCTGCAAGTCTACATCAGAAAATCCAGCGGTGGAATAGATTATTAGAATATAACAGAATATAGAATTTAGGCCAAAAGTCCAAGCGCCTGGACCCACGAGATCATTCAGCGCTGAAAGGGAAACTGATTGTACGAAGGTTTGAAAGGTGTAACAGGAGGAAAACATCGCAGTTGCGTTGCGAAACAATTTTTAGTGAGGGTGGAAAGTCAGAAGGAAAAAAAGAGAATATGAACGGAGGTACAGTAATAAGAATGAAAGAGGTTGCAACTAGGGGACCAAGGGATGCTGCAATGACCCTTAAGTAATGCCGCAGTACACCACGCGAAACTCACTAATGGCACTACTCCCCTACGAGGGGGAATAGATTATTCAGAGTTAAAAGACGCTAAAACTTGGTGATATAAACGAAATTAGATATTAAGGACGTGTTTCATTAGACTAAAAACTCTAAATAGACTGAACACGGAACAAATGTGGGTCGATGTGAGGGCTTACAGAAATATAACCGAAATACTTCATATTTACAAATAATAATTAAGAGATAAAATGACGACCAAAGCCCATCCTCAGGGAACGATCGATAAATTTCTTGACATAATCTTCAGTATGCTATCATGGTTTTCTGTTGTTTACCCTTCACCTACACCTCCTATCTAACAGGCGACATTATTATTATTATCAACCAAACAAAAACTTCTTTAATTTTTCTTCTGAAGATTGAAAAAGAAACCCACAAAATCACTGAGTATAACGTGTTTATTTATGAGTAGTAAATACTCATAAATAAACACGTTATACACAGTGATTTTGTGGGTTATTTTTTCAATTTTTATTAAAACGACTTGCAGAGCAAAATTTCCTTTCACGGAGTGCCCCTTTGTGAAAGAAAGTAAAGAGAAAGAATTGAATATTTAAAGCAAATAAGTCATAGACAACAGCCGTCGTTTTTGCTTTATGAGAACACAAATGTAATTTATGAAACTCTTATGTATGCAACCGATATCTTATATTAAGTAGTTATTACAATGAGAACCACACCAAAACCCCAGGCATATATATATTTTTCATCTTTAGTGCCTGGTGGAAAGGGGACTACTCAGTCATGATCTACAGGAGGGATAAAGCTCTTGTAGTTTCCCAGGTCACCATTTTTATTCTTACCACAGGCATATTATAATTCTATCTGTGAAAAAAATGTTAGGAATGTAATGGATTTAATCTAACATCAACGGTTACAAATAAAAAGTCTGAAGGGGGAAAACCTTGCCTGCTTTTCCTCAGTGTACTAAAATTCAAGTTTTTCCTACCATAATTAGCAATAAAATTTTAATTCTAGTAACTATAGATTTCACGAGACCATAAATGACATGATTTTTAATTGAACACTTCTTCTCGCCTAATAGTTACAAACTTTGTAATAGTCGCTAAGTAATTGTTAGGAAGTTTATGATTTCTCTACAAAAACCATTTTTTATCTACAAGGTAAATAACGTAATATCACTGAATATTTAATATGTAAGCATAAGCACAATACCACGATAGCTTTAAACATCATCAGTAGTAGTAGTAGTAGTAGTTATGGGTCGAGGCAATGCCTTTGCAACGGCGCCTCTTAGTCTTGGGTATTTTTTTTTTGTTTGTTTATTTGTTTAGCTCTTTCCTTTTTTTCTCTCTTTTTTTCCACATCAAGTATATGGTTTCTTTTCTTATTTCGTTGTTACCTGAAAATAGAAATTTTCCCACTACGTCACTTTCCTTCTCTTCATAGGGTTGTTGTAGCCCTATTGCTTTAACCCGTTCCTCTATATATGTATCACAATATAAAAGGAAATGAAATATGTCTTCTACTGCATCATTGCAAAAAGGACAACAGGTGTTCTCCTTCTGGTGCCTTTTTGCTATATTTAAATTAAGAGAGTTGGTTCTGGCTTTGAAGAGAAGGACTGAACCCATAGAGTTGTCATAAATTTCTTCATCTTTTATTTCTCTTTTCCACGTTTTATATATGTTCACAGTCACTTTATTTTCCAACTCTTCTTTCCACCTCTCTGTGTCCCATATTCTGGCTTTGTCCTTTATTTCTGTTCTGGACATTCCTTCTAATTTTCTTAAATTTATTTTAACTTCATGCATGTACTTTTCCACAGTTTTCCACCATTTTCTTTCCTTTTCTTGCATATCTGTAATTATTTTCTTCAGTATCTCTTTCCGTCCATTTAAAGTATTATTTACATAGCTTATCTTCCATTCATAATTCTACTTTTCATTGAAGAAACTCCTATCTCCCCCCTTAATGTGGCTACTACTGTACTTCTACATGCCCCTATATTTTATATACCCCATTCTCTATTCTTTGTAATTTTTCTATTTCTGCGTCTGTTAGATTAACCACATTGGTTCCGTATAAGATTGATGCGTTTTAGAGCTATGTTTTTCCAGAATGTTTTCCCTATTAGAACTTTGTTGCAGCTTTTTTCTATCACGGAGTAAGTTAGGTTGGCTAACTTCTGTGCTTTATTCAACATTTCTTTTTTCTGTAGCTTAAACAGATTTCTAGAGTCATTTATCTTTATTCCTAAATATGTAATGTTCTCCCTCACCTTTATGTTCTCTATCTCTTCTGGTTATCTTTCATGTTGAAAATAATGATGCTGCTTTTCTCTTATTATTTCTAGCCCACATTTGTTCCCTATATCTATTAAAATCTTTATGTTTATTCTTGCGTCTTCTATATTACTTGCTAGAACTAATCCATCGTCGGCGAAGAAAAGTGTCCTATCTTTACTAGTTCATTTTCAAATCCTGTCCCTTCCTCCTCCATTTTCTTAATTATTAAATATGTCATTAGTTTGAAAAGTGAAGTAGAGCTGTGCAACCTTGCCTAATCCCACTTGTAATTCCCATTTCCTGTTCTACTCCCTCCCCTAGGTCTATTATTGTGCTATCCCCTTCATATATGTTAAACTACTGCCTCTATGATTTTTGGATGTATTTTGAACTGTTTCATAACTTCGATCATGACTTCTCGTTTTACCGAGTCAAATGCTTTACTGTAATCGATAGCTATTACTATTAATGGTTTTCTATTCCTGTAGCTCTCTTCTACACCATATTGTAGTGTAAGGATGTTATCTTCTATCCTACTCCCTCCTGTAAATCCTGCTTGGCATTCGTGATCTTGTTCATTCAGTCTGAGGTGTGCTTCTATTTCGTCTTTTGATCAGCATCATGAATACTTTGTATGATATATTTAATAAAGCTATAGGCCTTAAATCCTTAGCCCTTGGCTTCCTTTTTTTTTTTTTTGTTTTCTTTTCTATCATTTTGTTCTAGATTTCTTCCAAGATTCAGGCTTTTCTTTGATTTCTAGTTCTTTGTTGTAACACCTAACTAGTACTTCTATACAGGTTTTGCTCTTCATTAAAGCTTTGTAAAGCTCTGGTTTGATTCCATCTGGGCCTGCAGCTTTTTTAGCTTTGAGCTTACTTAGACAAGCTATGACTTTTTCCTTGGTTATCACAGGCTCCTGCATGGGATTATCTTCCTTTTGCATTCCATCACTAGGTCCATGTGTTCTCTTAGTACTTCTGGGAATCATAGTCTCCAATTCTTATGATATCATCTTCTGCTGCCAATTCATTTTCATATTCCATCCTTTTCTCTTCGTTCCAGATTTCCTTTATTTTATTTTCGTGTTTGCTGTAAATGGTTCTCCAATAATTCACTAATTCTTCCTTTGTTTCAGCCTCATTTAGCTTGCTTCCCTGTTTCATTATATAAGTGTATAGTTTTCTTTTTGCTTTTTGTCTTTTTATTTCTTAACTTACCAATATTTTCCCAGAGCTCTTTGTTTTTGTTTCTTTTTATTTCTTCTGTTATTTTCTTTTCATATATTGTTATCTTTTCTCTTTATTAATATCTGCACTTCTTTTTTCTTTTGTATATATTTCTTCTCTAGACTTTCTTTACGACATTATCTCTCTCATTCCTTTTCTCCTATTCAGCTCCTTCCTTTCCTTGATACCTTTTCTTATTTCTTCACTGAACCAGGGTTGCTCTTCTACTTTCTCCTCTACTAGCAACTTTCTCCTATATGTTCTCATTAGCTTGTCTTCTGCTACTTCTTTTTTTTATTGATAAGTCCATATCTGTGATTCTGTCAATGTCTTTATCTATTAGGATCTCTTCTAATTTTTTTATAAAGTCATTTAGGTTGTCTTCATCTGTTTGAAGTATTTTACTTTCCCCCATTTACCCTTGTTGTGAGATTCTTGTTCTGTCCTTGAATGTTAATGTGAATGGTAATTAGGTTATGGTCTGAGATATCAAATTCCTCTTTGTCTTCATCAATTACCATCTCCTCAAAATTTTTGTATAACTTCTCATTGACTAAAGCAAAATCTATTACGCTTTTCATCTGCATTCTCTCCCATGTGTATACTCCAGTGCATCTGTCTTCTGCGTTAAGTAGTATTAGCCTATGTTCATTCATCCATTCTAATATTTATTTCCCCGTTTCTGTCTGTATTCTGGTGGCCTAAGAAACCTATATGGCCATTGAAATCTCCTAAAATCAGTAATGATTCTTGGTCGTTTATGTTTTTCATTATGTTTCCGCTTCTAGTTTTATTGCTTTATCTCTATTTTTATCCTCCTCTGTATTTCCTACTGATAGGTATAACAAATAAAATATGGTAGTATTATTGTATATTTTGCATTTAGCATATAGTAGGTCTTTGCTAATAGTCTCCACCTTGTTTAACTCTGTGCTATCACTGTCTCTATATAGCATCATTAACCCTCCCCCTTTTTTGTCTTTCATCTCCCTCATATTTTCTATTTTATTTATACCTTTACTTAATGCTAACTTGTCTAGTTTCTGGTGAGTTTCAGTTAAACAAAATATCTTATTTTCATTGTCTAAAAAACTTTCTATTTCTACTATCTTTTGTCTAGTTAAACACTGTATATTTATCATATATATTTTGAACTGTATTTCAACTTTTTTTGATTTTGGCTCCTTGGTTAATGTATTATTTTCATCTCCGTTTATTACATTTCTCTATTGCCCCATCCAGACTCTGAAATTTTCATTTTCTGATTAGTTTACCCTTTCTGATGTACCCATCCCTGTTCCCCCTTTCTTTCTTTGTCTTTGAGTTCCTGTCTCAATATCTTATCCTGTTCTCTTTCTCGAAGGTTAGGTCTGGTGCTATGAATATTCTGTTTGTATCCTACCTCTTGTTTCCCCTTGAGAATCTTGGCTTTCCCTATTACTGCCCATTTTTTCCCTTTCACTTTTTCATCTTAACTAAAATAGGTCTTGGCCTAGGTTCTCTGTCTCTATCCTTCCCGTCTGTAGTACTATTATGGGTGCCTGCATCCTATCATTTCTTCCTAATCTACTTACTTCTACTATTTCAATGTCCCTTAGCCCTAGTTCCTCTTTGAACAGCTTGCTACAGGTTTCTGTGTCATTTCTAAGCAATAGTTTCATTATTTCCCTCTAAGCATTTCCTTGATGTTGTAAATAACAAGATTATTTTTACGTATTTCTTTCTCCCATAATTCCTTCACCTCTTTCCTAATCACTGGGTTAAATCCTCACTTCTTACTCTCTGTTCAGTGTCTAAGCCTCTTTTCACTTCCTTTAGCTCCTCACTGAGTTTCATTATAACCTCTTCTAGGGCACTCATCTTGAGCACGAAAGTATCCCTCAGTGTCTTCATCTTCCTGTTCTCAGTTTTCATATTCTTATAAGCTCCATTGCATCTTCCACAAAACCAGTTGAGGCTTTTATTTTTCTGTACTAATTTATATTCTTCCTTACTTACTTTTACGCAGCCGTTGTGAAACCAGCTGTCACAATAATCACAAGCGATGCCATACTGATTCTTTGTTACCTGCTTCTCGCAGATCGCACAATCGTCCGGCAGAGTTTCTTCTTCCGAACCAGAGGTAATGTCTTCCTTGGGATTCTCATCCTTATGCCTATTAGTGATCCTTTCTTTAACCATTTTTGGAAATTACCTACGACCCTGTAACCACTTTCGAAACACTTAAACACTCTTAAAACACTATCCTATCTCAAGCCATGTGCCGCTAATTACCGAAAGTTATAGTTATAGACAGTGGTAAGAGAGAGAACTTTTTACTTAAGTCTACTATAGAAACAATCTCTACACTCTCTTTCGACGCTATCTCAAAGAAAACGTACTCCCTCATATCTTTTGTTTAACGTTAATAATTCATTCATATCTTTCATGACGTTTTATTTTTCTTATTCTTCCTAGTTTGCTTGAAGGTGCGGAGGCTACAAGCGCTTGCGTAAAATAGGGATAACATAGGGATTATAAAAAAGCGCTAAATGTAACGTATTCGAAGGGAAAAGAATTCTAACAACTGTTAAGTCTGTATTAGAGTTTATTCACGTTGAGAGATGAGAAAAATGTTATGCAAAAACCACTTAAAATTTGGTATCCTTAAGGGAAAAGACCAAGGAAAGGAGAAAGGAAGAATACAGCAAAACAAACGTTGGGTGAAAAAGAATATCTCTGCAACGAACAGCCAAAGACGTGCTTTTATCAACAGACGACTTTTCTTCTCAGTTGGTTAGAGTGAGTCCGGAGGTTCATACTAGGCCTGTTTTAACTTTTCAGATCATACAACACTTTCGAGCCACCATTAGACAAGGGGTCGTTCCGGCATAAGGCGAAATAAAGTTAAACAAACCGATAAAACGACCTTGCACGAATAAGGCCAAATACATCTGGCTTAGGTAGCTTTATTCACACCTTTGTTAATTAACAGATATCTCATGGCTAAATCTAGTAGTACTCAGCACCGGGCTTTATCATGAATCTATATACATAGGCAAATTAAAGGAGTCAATAAAAGTTGTATAATACACACTGGAGGTAAATAAGCGGTTTTTTCAGAGGAAAATAGAACAGAAAAGCTTCAAGGTCAGTATAGTTATTCGAAAGCAGCAAGAGATGTACTGTAAACTTACACGGTGTGTGTGTGTGTGTGTGTGTGTGTGTGTGTGTGTGTGTGTGTATCATGCTCATTCAAGGATCACAAATTAATCAGGGTCACAGACATGAAAAAAAAGTCTACATTTCTGAATTATGGAAAATAAACACCACTGCCTTTTAAGTTCGCTGAAACTTGAAGATAAAGCTGAAACTTGAAGATAAAGAATAAAAAAAAAAAACCAACAGGATAAATCACTCAAAATCTAGTCATTATACCTTCACCATGCAACAATGAAATTATTTATGATGAAATAGAGAAAATCTATAAGACTTCTGCAGGTAAGGTATATCACGACCACATCAAATTTTTAATGGTCACTACTCAGTTATACAACAATAATAATAATGTTAAGAAATTCACAGTCTCGTGAAAACAAGTTGTTAAAAAATCCACAATAACATATTAAAATGTATTTATATGTAAAAATAAAACAAAATAAATGAACTAACTACGAAATTCTGCATTAACAAACCGTTTTCCCTCCGAATATCCTCCAGTGTTTAAGAGTTCATTAGACCTTTCCACACTGAAAATCCCTCTGTTACTTGGATAGCAACACGTAGTATCCAATTAACCTGGTGAAAATGTAGGATTTACATTAAAAGTTACCGCTTAAAAATATACCAACACAATAAATATAAGCAACTGACTG
This sequence comes from Macrobrachium nipponense, assembly GCF_015104395.2. Taxonomy (NCBI): domain Eukaryota; kingdom Metazoa; phylum Arthropoda; class Malacostraca; order Decapoda; family Palaemonidae; genus Macrobrachium; species Macrobrachium nipponense. The sequence goes on along the minus strand of NC_087205.1, from coordinate 4,797,858 downwards.
AAATCACACATGCGTTCGTAGTTTATTATTTGACGTCCTATTTGTGATTATGTGCAGATGGGCAATACATCGTACACATGCGTAGGGGTAGGGGTAGGGGGGGGGGGGTGGGGTGGCGACTGGAGTCATTATGAAAAACATTAATACAGCGGGAGTGGAGGAGAGAGGTAGAGGGAGAGGGAGGGGGGTATTTACGGGGGATGGTGCGGGGTTGTGGAAGGACCTTGGTAACCGACACAGAATCGCATATGATCATACTGGGGTTTCCTAACCTGATTTTCTTTAAATTTCTCCGTTTTCCAATTAGGAATTAATCGCAATGCCGTGAATATATATAAATTTATAAGAACGTTTCCCAAACTGATACAAACTTGTCTTTGCACCTAACCCCCCCCCCCACCCCAACGTTGAGGACGTGAGATTTCTGAGAACATTGAAGTCGAGCTGTCCACCCTAACCCACCAACACACGCACAAGCTCAGCAGCGATCACTGAACATAAAAAATGAAAAAAACATATATATATATATATATATATATATATATATATATATATATATATATATATATGTATATAAAACGATTTTAGGTAAATTTCTCGAATGCAATCTCTCGAAAGTCTAATTCTCGAACTCAATTGCTCGAAAAATAACTTCTCGAACTATCATTTTCTCGAATCCCATATTTCTCGAAAACTGATATCTATTTTGTAGAGAAACATTGAATGGAAAATTTTCATGTATTTCAAGGAAAAATATATCCTTTTGGTTGACAAAGCACAAATGTTAAGAATTTATTGTAAATGAAGGAATGAAAAAAATACAAAGGTTATGATTTTATTATGTATAAAAATATTATCATTCAGAATGAAATACAGTATTAAAATTTTAATCAATCAAAATGAAATGTTGTATGCTACACTTCGTAGATATTCTTCGACAGGCCTCTCTTCGTCATAATTTATTACAATGGTTTGTAACCTTTTTGCAGTCACGATACTTCTTTTTGCGCACAGGAATCAGGAATACCAACACCTCCCAAATATTGTTCAGTTCGTAGCTCCTGTAGATTTTGTTCTCGTTGTAATCCTTGTATAAATTGCCAGATGGATGGATGACAAGCACTTAATTGCTGTTCGAAACCGTAATGCCAGCCCTCGACTGCATTGTTCGTCTTGGGCATTTCTTCTTTGATATAATCAAAACAGTTCCATAATTCATGTTTAAAGAAAGGAGCACGTCTACGGTTATTTCTATGTGGCCGCCCGATCTATTATCTTCAAAAGAGTCTACCACTCTTTGAATTTCAACGGGAAAAACTTCATTTTCAATTAAATATTCAAATGTTTCTTCGACCTTGAAAACTGGTACAAATGCTAAATATCCATTTAAACATAATTTTTTCCTTCCCTCTCAACATACGTTGCTTCCATCTTGATGGGTTGAGACTACTGGAGAAAAATAAAACAGGAAAAACTCAATTCAGAATTTTGTAAACAGAATGAGAAGCGTTTAGAATGCTAATAGCCTCTTTATAAATTGGTCTTTGGCGCTTATGGGATACTTTCGATTGAGTTCGAGAAATTTACTTGTTTGTTTTCGAGTAATTGACATTCGAGAAAATGATAGTTCGAGAAATTATTTTTCGGTCAATTGAATTCGAGAAATTTACCTTCGCGCAATTGATTTCGAGAAATTTGCCTGACAACATATAAAACTATTTTTAGGTCGTGGGGATAGCAGCCTCACCATTCGAAATGATAGTCTACTACTAATGTGGCATACGCTTGGCTGTAAATATACAACCAGTGATTGGCTGAAATCAGTGTTTCTAACATCGTAGACTTACTGTGGTAAAGAGGCAAACTATTTCTGCTCTAATTAATCTTAATACTTTGCATGTTTGTATAATTTTTTTCTTCGGCATACAAACCATTATAATGCACCAGTGACTGGGCAATTTCAAGAGGAATTTGCCAGATAACTTATCCCACAGAAGTTCGAAGTCTTACTGACTTCCACACATCCTTTTGTGGGTTGAAGAGATAAACCCATAAAAGGTCATCTTAGACTCGTCTTTTTTTAATATTGGAAGGGACTTGCCTCCATATAAAAATTGTATTGTGTAGGAACAATAAATTAAAAGTAGTGGACTGCGGCTCACTCACCTGCGTCTGACCAGTTCCACCGTGTGATGGATAATTTTTCCCCAATGGCCGCCGGTAGAGGAGAAAAAAGAAAGACAAAGGAAGAAGACAAGTCATGTCATTCACTCTCGCTTCCAAAACCAACAGGATGAGCTACACAACTTGTTGAGCAGCCGCCACTGGACCCAAGGAGAAAGTGGCTCTTACACGCACTGAATTGGAATCTAAATCTGGAGAAGTATATGCTTCTTCTGATTACTTCTCGGAGCCGAAAGAAGATAGTATTCATGGACACTTCCTTCTTGTTCCGGCGTGAGGTGAAACGATACGAAAGGTATACTCTCCTCTGGTCCCGATCTAAGCTGCTTGTCTCTAAGCATAACCGGTTGAAAATGACCATTATTTCAGTTCTCCCTTACAATATATATAATAATATAAATATATATATATATATATATATATATATATATATATATATATATATATATTATATATATGTGTGTGTGTGTGTGTGTGTGTGTGTGTTGTGTGTATGTAGGTACATAGATAGATAGGGAGACAGAAAGCCAAGTAAATATAAAATCAAGCGGTACCTTTGACGGTAATAGATGTCCACCGTACAGTTGGTCACCCTTTCAGCGGCGATGCTTTTTTTTTTTTTTCTTTTTATTGTGAATATAACTACACTGAAAACAGCACATTTCAGAAACTTTTATGTAACAAAGTAGGAAATATATACTAAAATGTACATTTCAGAAACTTTTATGTAACAAAATAGGAAATATAAACTAACTTGAAAAACAATTTTAAACAAATCATGTCTCAGATAAGTATCGCGTATTATTATCATCAATATTATTATTGTTATCATTATTATTATTGTCACTACAGCTAGAATCAGGTTACATCAGTGGCCGGACTGGTGATCAACTCTGAAAACATTTTATCCTCAATTCTCTCTCCCGTTCATTCGTTGTCCAAACTTGATTGTTGAGAGGTGAAAGTTTTGAAGGTGCCTTGGGGAAAGCATGCATGAATCTATCTTACTTGACATACAAACTTTCACCACAAATGCCTTCACCATCGGAATACATAAACCACGACACTGCAATTATTGCGGATACGGCACAAGCCATATATAGGTGTGGTTCTTGCAACCCCACCGGAACCGGAAAGAGCATCTGTTCACACCTTTTTTGTCACGTCTCTGATCTATACATCAGTTACGACTATTTTTTCCTATTTTCTCCCATAAGCGAATCCAAACAATGATTCCTTGTAATTGTAGCATCATGCTCTACGAAGTACGACCATAGCTCGAATAATAATAATCGATAATAACAAAAATCCGAGTGGATCTTTCTTGTTTTTCTGCCCGGGGTGAGGGCGGAGTAGGTTGGGGATTGCGAGGTTAGAGGCACGCGTGGTAGAGGAGACATGACACATCTACCCTCCTCCTGCAAACACGTTTGTCCGCCCCGGGTGGGGGCAGGTTAGGGGACACATGACAGGCAGCATCGGGTTCCAGTGCAGCGTGGCGCGAGTCATCAAGCTCTTAATAATAAATAATAATAATAATAATAATAATAATAATAATAATAATAAGTAACACAAGCGTTGGTGTTTCGGATGCTAACCTAGTGACTAGCCTGTTGCTGTACTATGTGGTCTCAGTTGGTAGCCCTGGCAGTGACCAAAACATACTCGCTGTCAGTACTACCCCTGAGGACATAAGCCCGCTAAATACATAAACACTAACCGATTAGTTTCTTATTTACGTCTCATCCCATTCAAAAAGTCTGCACAGAGGATTGAAAGATAAAGGGCGGACTTTCAACGCTGTCAACAATGGGCTGACTAGTTAAACATCTGCAGGTTTTATCCTGGACGTATGCTATCGTTAGGTTAGCGACCTCCTTCCCACCCTCGGTTATTAACATAAGGACCTCGCGCGTTTCTTCTGTTTCGGTGCCACAATAGAAGCCATTCTCGCCGCAGGGGTCCAGAAAGTCACGGCAGCGTAGCACCTCCAGCGGCTTCCCAGTCCACGTCCCAGGTATTGTGAATTGGCGATAATGGTGAACCAAATAGTTCCTCACGCTCTTCCAGGCCACGAATGTTTTACGTGGTTCACATGCTCGCTGGGGGCCGTCCTGTTCTGCTGTAGAGTATTTCCGTTGGAAAGGGAGACAGGTGAAACATAGTGAATGAATAATCAAAGGAAATTCCAGTTTACTTAGGTTTAATCACCAGCACATAAAAGCAAGTCATGAAAACGGAAATTATATAGCTAAACTCTCAGTCAAAGATGATGAACGCATTCACAGTCGTGCACCTTTTGGCATGTCCAAGATAATTTCTTGAGCTATTCATCTACACTTACACAGAATACACTGCTCCTGTGTCAGTTCAAAACATGACAGAGATCAAAATCGGAAATGTGTGTACACTATTTCGGCAATCTGCCCAGGGCTATTTCTTAGGGTGCCCATCCAGGGCACCGTTTAGCTCTAACCCATATCGTTGTGATATATAATGAACGCTGTATGGTAACATTAATGTTTCCACTGCGCATTTCAAGAACGGTCAGTTTCGGGTTTTATGAAATATTCATCTGCCTGAAACGCACAATGGAACCATTGTCTGCACGGAGCAACGCAAAGAGAAGTGACAGGAAGGTGTTCATGAATAAATTACGTCTGTGATATATATATACTGACAATAAGAAATATAAATCCAATCCAATGTAGTACTCCGTCATTACGGTTTTGGGGACTTACAAAATTCATACATAGTCTTCTATTCACGAAGCTGGTTAGTATTTTACGGATGTGTTCCTACAACAAATACTTGTGCCGTTTTGAAATTCCACTAGATATGCCTTTTAACAGTTTTATGTCATAGTCTAAATATTTTTCTGTATAATAAACCCATCGTCGATGACCCTGGCACTTATGACGCCGGATGACATCTAATAAATAATCTATCAACCAGTCCTCTGAGAATCTGCACAATGTAGGAAAGCGTAAAAAAAAGCTCATTTACAAGACCACACTGTAGTAATCAAACTGGGAAAAAATTTCTAACTAAATATATATATATATATATATATATATATATATATATATATATAAATATACATTTATATATATATAGATACATTATATCTATATATATATATATATATATATATATATATATAGATATATATTATAGATATAAAATATAAAATATATATATCTATACATATATATAATATAAAATATGAGTAAAAATTAATAGTACAAAAAATATTAAGCAAAAAAATTTCAGTCACAGGAAAAGAAGTAACAGTGAGCTTGCAAACGTTCAGCAGAAAATGATGAAGACTTATAGAAAGTGAGTCGGGGATTAGAAAAAGCGGTGGACTCCAGAGGCAGCTGAGAGTAGCTGGACTTCTTTGAACATCGGGAAAAGAAGGATAAATCGCATCAAATACACCTGAATAGCGTGACTTTCCAGCTCGATAAGTAATCCATATTTATGACTAACTGGGGAATCCATATTTTTTAATTAATAACGGGGGATATTTCAAAGAAAAGGATGTTTGAGAAACACTGAGGAGGACAAGAGAAGGAAGGAGCGAATGAACCAAATCACTGATCAATGGATACGCCTTCGTTGTGGGAGGAATCGAGTTAGGGCCCGATCCTATATAAATGGGAACTTTTATGAAAATGATCAATTCTTTTAAGACAATGCAAGAAAGATGTGTGATTGCATGAATTTCTAGTATCGGATTCATGGAATTCAGGCAGTTCAGCCAAGCACTGAGGCAACTTCAACGATTCTGCGCTAAAGTTAGCAAAGAGAAAGAGAAAGAGAGAGAGAGAGTTGGCGTAGTTAGACAGCAAGTTAAAAAGACCTAGGAAATACGTGAGATGAAGCACAACGGTCTAAAAGTGAAACCTGGCGAAACCCCCACGGCTGTGTTAAGAATTAATGGTAGAGAGGTTGGAGAGCAAGATTGAAAAAGGGAAACGGGAGCGGAGGCAAAGTAATAAAAGGCTAAAAAGTGGGCGCAGCTTGGGGCCTAAGGAACGCTGCATACACCCTTTAAAAACAATGCTTATGGAGCGCCGCGTGAGGTCCGTGCATGGCACTACCTCACTACGCCAAAGAGTAATGAGTCAATTGGAAATTATCAGGTAAAACAAAATTTCTATTGACTGGAACATTCACTTACCACTAGGAAAACCACAGGTAGTGCTTGAATAGTAGAAACATATGACTACCAAAAACAGAGGCCGCATCTTCGTGTCCATGTAGATGTATGCTTGTTACAATCAGAAAGTTAGGTAGACTATTTCCCGTGACCTGAGGGAAAAAAGGAAAATGTATCTGTAGTCATACAAAAGAGATATTTTCAATTGCAATATAAAAATTTGAAAGAAAATACTACTTACATTACGAACTCAAACCCGCCACGTCAAGACACCAATAATGTTTACAGACATGAATAACTGGAGTAATGCGAAAGTTTCATAAATATACAAACCTCTTCTCTTACTTCTGTCATTCCAGAATATTTCAAGTGTTACAGTTAGATCTTGTAGTGACCCATTCATTTCGTTATTAACTAGCAACTCTTCACTTATGGGTCATATTACTTTTTTTCTAATTAACGGAAAGTGTCATGAATTCTGAGAAAAAAAAAAATGTGACAAAATGTAACACTGTCAACAATATATGTTAAATTCATAACAAGAAATATGTAACACTAAGTTCAGATATCTGAGTTGTTCTCAGATGACCCGCGGAACGTAAGAAAGAGCTGCTTCATACACTAGAAATAACGAAAAGTGTAAGAAGTAATCATGATGATCTTTGAAGAAAGTTTGTTTTAATTCTGGAAAAACTGAAAGATGCTAAAAGCAAAGTAAACTCTGTAAATCCTCCAACCATTCGCACCGTGTCAAATGGAAAGGGAGTTTAAATAATGAACATACTGTACCTGTGATTTCGTTTGTCTAAAAAAATAAACAAAGATATAACAAAAAATATCATCAAAACTGAAGTAATGCAACAGAACTACGTACACTATAGTAGGCAACTCTATGTGAAAGTAAAAGTGCTTTGAAGCATACGTAAGCAGTAACTTGCAGTCAACTCGCGCGCTGCTTGAGCAGTGTTTGCTGCAGCCTATTTGTACAGCTTCCCGCCATTGAGATCAGCTGGTCACCCACAGACTCGAGAAAGCGCTAGAAGTATAACTAGCACATTTAAAATCGCCCGAGAAGACACGAAATGTCTGCTACGACTCGGGTACCCAAATGTACAAATCATCTATTAGCATCGGAGCAGTTCTAAAGTACAATTCTAAGCTACTCTTACGTTTTCGGAAGAGAAGAATGCTGTAAGTTACGATGTGTTTGCCACCGCTTTACTCATGACAGCCAACCAGCAGACACCTTTCATACAGCGTTCATTTTATTGTGTAATGTGTGATCTTACCAATAGATCCCTATTACCTTCGCGAATACATCGTAACTAAGAACTTTCCAGAGTCTTTCGACCACACAAGAGTATTTGTTATGGCAAGATCATTCTAGGAACTCAAGAAGAACAATTTAAGATAAGTATTACAGTGGTTAGGCTTTTCAAGTTACGGTTCAAGTCAAATATTATTTAAATATTATTTAAAGGATGTTTCATAAGTCTTTATCCCTGAGTCTGTAGGCAAAGTTGGCTAGCATACCCATCAATTTTGTCCATATAAATGTAGCTGGCTAAAACTGAGAGCGCTAATTTTTCTTCCAAAGAAACTCCAAAAATTCTGTGACAATACTGGATGATTTACCTTCAAAGAAATCGAAGCCAACCAAAAACGTTCGTCTTCAGCGACGAGTTTCGCACAGAAACTGCACACGTCCACGTCCTACCGCTGAGCTGGAATGAATGCTGGAACCTTGGGCTGTGGCTGGTAGTTTCTATCTTGCTGGAATGCAGCTGACTCACCGGGAAAATGACGTCATTTAAGCTCTTTTGTCATCGGTTCAATTCCGGATTCTCTCACTGTGAATCACTGATAAACTCCGACCGAGTTTCTAAAGGCAACAGTGATCCCTTAAGAAGCTTATTAATCATGCAAGAAATCAAACTAAGTTCATTAAAACAAGCGTGAAGTAATCAGCTTAGGTTAATTGAAAGGCCTCCCCCCAACAACAACTTTAAAACCCTAAGTATTTCAAACATCTTCAATAAAGTTGAAGGAAAACATCACAATTTATCACTCAATCTCTACATAAATCAAATTCAATAAATGAAACGCAGTTATAACAATTTTAAATAAAAAAAATTATTTTAGAATTTATAAGTAAAATTCGCAATCTCAAGAAAGTTTACAATTAAAAATATTGCAGTTTATTTAATTCTTGAATCAATTATCAAATAAAATTAAATTAAAATTAAGTTATCAATAAAATTCACTAATCAAGAATGAAATTGCTCAAGTAAAATTCAAACTGTTAATAAATGATTAAGAATTGAAAAGAAATCTTAGTACTTGCAAATTAATTCACAAGTGTTTAATTAAATCGTGTGCAATTTTAAATAACTAAGAAACGCCTAAGTTCATCAAACAAATTGTGAATGCAAAATATAAAAATGGGTAAATGCACAAAATGTACCACCGAGTGTGAAAACTATGAAATTGTAGACAATGAATACATATAAAAAAACTTCAGATGAAAACAAAATACACACTCGAAAAATATGCAAAATAAATGCACAGTAATTACTGCATGTTCAATCCTCAAAATAATTTTTGATCTTGGTTGAAAAAATAAATCAGCACATTACCTTACCAGTTTCCAAACTTCAGCAAAACACGGTGACCTGATTTTCGATCATACAAGGGTTCTACCAGTACAATGAAACACGTAAGATAAAATTAACACGTGTATTTTCCTTGATAGTTACACAGGGCCCTGTTACTAATAGTATTGGCCGAAATTGTGGGTGGGTCGACGGGCTTTTTTGTTTGCGTTTCTTTTGTTAATTTGTGTAACTCTTCTAACGCGTGTTGTATAATTGTTGCCACTGCCGGATCATTCACACTGTCCTTTTTCTCGGCACTGTTATTGTTAGCACTGGTACTCCCGCCGTCGCGCGCCGCTTTTCTTCGAGTTTGCATTGTTTATTTCACCTTCACAATTACGCTGTAAATTATTATGCACTGGCAAGACCCCACACCTGACACCAATTTATATGACCTGATTTTCGATCATACAAGGGTTCTACCAGTACAATGAAACGCGTAAGATAAAATTAACACGTGTATTTTCTTTAATAGTTACACAGGGCCCTGTTGCTAATATTACGCTACTAATTTTATGATTATTATATAGTCGGAAGGTACTCTGAGACGACACGCGCCGACCACTTTCTTTGAGACGCGCCCTGACCCGTCGACCACTAATTCTAGTACTGACTCTTAACTTTTCAAACTGAACTTGTTTGGGTCACAGGTCTAAGCTGATTGGCCTGTTATAATTGAAAGGAACCAAGAGTCTTCGATGTAGGGCACTCATTTGAATCACCCACGCCACGCCACCAACGATCATATGGGCATTCGATGAATCAGCGATATCTATCTGATCATTACTCTCTGATCATACATACGCACAACACATCAAGTAGATTTTCCGTTACGTCTCACACATGAATTTTCTATACAGATCAGTTCAACGGTATAGGCCAGTTACTACAATAATGAACGTTTGTTACTGTTATGTATGCAAGACGTTATGTAACGAGCGCGGGAAATCTTAGCTCCGCAGACACGTTCAGTTCAGAGCTATTGCACTGTGTTGCATAATGCGTAAATGTTATAAGTATAACCAATTGTTATTGTGTTAGTATCGAGTCCGACACAGAGGCTTCGATCTTATAAATTCTACCTCATGTATGCAGGATATGATTCCTTATTGTGTATAGAGCTTCGATGCTCATATGTTTGTTATGATTCTATTAGGTATATACGCTTATTGTATTTTGTATATTCAACTACCAGCCTTCTTCAATGTAGTTTTAGCCAATAAACACAAGCCAGAAGATATTGCTTTATTATCGCCTTCATCCCGGAACCTCGGCGACGAGAAATGGAATATTACCTCCAATACTAAAACACCATCTTTCCCTCTACCTACAGGTAAGAGTGAAGAATTGTCGTATGGGTCATATAACTAAAGGTGACCCAAAATAATGACGACAAAACATTGGCGACGCAGGTGACGAACTCGTAGCAGCCAAATGGAGCCTATAGCCTACGCCTAATCTCCTAGTCAAGAAGCGGAAGACGACGACCCCAATCGGATGAAGTCTATCCGAAAACGAAGAAACTCAATTACCTAGATGCCTTATTTTGTATGAATAGAATGCAATGAAAGTGGATTCGCAATGCAGTATTCTTTTCACTTTTCATTTTCATTTATTTAATTGCATCAAATTTAATTTTGGATCAATTTCCGCTCTTACCCGGGAATTGATCCTTACGATTTATTTTCTGTGAAAGTGAAATCGCAAGTGCAGTATTCTGTTTCATTTTCATATAAATTTTATGATAGCATCATATTATTATGGATCAACTTTCCGCTCTTACCCGGGAATTGATCTTTTCCCCTTTAAGTTCTATGAAGTGAATCGCAAGGGCAGTATTCTGTTTCATTTTCATATTACTTTTCACTGCTGTGCGGGGGTAGGGGAAGCGAAGGTCTGCCAGGAAGTCGTCGGAAAGCTCTCCCGCGACTCCCTTGGTATCCGATTCTTCGTCTTCTTTCCTGCTCCCCGCTCAGCTTCCTTGTTGTATTTTGTATTTGGGGTCTTCCTTGCGTTCGGGGTGGGGCATGTTTCACCCCCGTGCGTGAGGGAACCCCTCTTACTAATCTGTCTGTGCTACCGCAGGTGCTACATCCGTGGGAGACGACCTTGGACAGGTATGGACCACTGCGGCGGCAGGGCGTGCCTAGCATCCACGGGCTGCTGCAGCGTCTAGCGAGGTCTGGGGCGGTGACCTTGGAGCGGTCTCCACTACTTCCTCCACGGCCGCTTATGCTGCTTCCCCCGCTGGTCTACACTCCCCATGCTGTGTCGGTGACGCCGTCTGCCGCTACTAGGGCCGGTCGCCGCCGTACCGGGGGGGGTATGCCGCCGCCGCCGCCTGTGTTCTTCGTGTTACCTGCCCCAGACTTCCGCTGTTCCAGCAGCTCGCACCTGGACCAGCCGCCAATACCCAGGTTCCCGCTGGCTGACGATGATTCTACGAGGTGATGGCTGGGCCTGCCGTACCTGCCGCTAATATAGTTCCCGCTACTGGCTTGGCTGTCCCTTCTGTGTTTACCGCTGCCGCTGTTCCTGCCGCTCCTGAGCTGGTTGCTGTTCCTGTTGCTCCTGGTTCCTGCGCCTGTCCATGCTGGCCCTGCCCATGGTGTGTCTTCCCCAGTCCCAGGTCCTTCCGGACAGGTGCAGTCGGGCTGTGTTGCTTTGGCAATAGCCCCGACTCCGGCCTGGATGGAGGACCTGACGACTGTCCTGCATGAGCTGACGAGGAAGAGGAAGAAGAAGAGGAAGGTGTCATCTTCGTCTTCATCGTCTGCTGCTGCCTCTTCCCCTTCGACTTGTAAGGCCCATAAGCCGAAGAAGAAGAAGGCTGCCTCCCCCCCTAAGAAGTCTCCTTCGGGAACTTCTAAGGGCCTGTCCCACCCCGGTGGGATGGGGGGTCCTTCTGCTGGTCCCTGCTCCTTCGGGAGCAAGGCCCGGCTCCCCTTCCGTAAGGAAGAGATAGACGGGGACCAGAGGAGTACCAGTTAGCACTGGTACTTCCTCGCCTGGTGCTAGCGGTGATGCCGCTACGCCAGGTTCCTGCTCGGTCTCTTGTTCACGAGAGATCCCGAGTGTACGCTCTCCCTCGGGAGACCGTGCAGCCAAAGTTTCGGCGCCAAGACGCGGCACGGAGCAGAAGGCTGGTGAGAGCCGCTCAGGTGACTCTCGCCAGGCCAGTGGCTGCTCTTGCAGCGTCCAGCTGGTAACCCGGGTTTTCCCCCTAAGAAGGCTCCTTCGGGAACTTCTAAGGGCTCGTTCCACTCCTGTGGGACGGGGGGGTTCTTCTGCCGGTTCTCCTGCTCTTTTGGGAACAGGGCCCGTCTCCCCTTCCGCAAGGAAGAAGAAGACGGGGACAAAAGGCGTACCGACTACCACCGGTACTTCCTCGCCTGGTGTTTGCGGCGCTGCTGCTACGCCAGGTTCCGGCTCGGTCTCTCGTTCGCGAGAACTTCCGAGTATACGATCTCCCGCGGGAGAGCGTATAGCCAAATTTTGGCACCAGAGTTCGCTCGGCGCCAAGTACGTGGCATGGAGCAGAAGCTGGTGAGAGCCACTCATGTGACTCTCGCCAGACCAGCGGCCGCTCTCGCAGCGACTAGCTGGTAACCCTGGTAGACATGACTGTCTGAACAGCCACGAGCTGAGGCTGGGAAGAGGTTCCCCCCTCCCGATCGTTGGTGCCAGCCTCGGCTGGTACCAGTGGTATGACGTGCCGCGAGGACACACACCGGTCTCACCGCGACAGTGGTCTCTGCAGGCCTCCTGACCGCCGCTCCCACAGGGACCGGGCGGATAGGGGGACCAGCAGCAGCTCCTCTGCACACGAGATCGGGGCCGCTGTTCTCGGTCCAGCCGTTTCCCTGGGAAACGGCTCGACTAGGCCTGCAAGTTGGCAATTGCCTGCAGCCCTCCAAGCCCGCTGGTTCTGCCAGCGAGCGAAAGAGGAGCGTCATGTCTTCCTCTCCCGTGCCTGCAACTTCCTCGGTTTGCACCAGGAAGAGCGAATCACAGCGGTGTGATCGTGAGGGGCATACCCCGCACGATCCCTTCATGACGCCGTAAGTACCAGGTACGACCTTCGGACTGACCAGGACGTACGCGCAAGTGGCAGGAGGAGATCGAGAGGGATCTATCGCAGTTCCTCCTCCTTAAGGGGGAGGTTCTTGGAGTGCTCTTGTTCGAGGGGCTTGACGGTCCTACCCTGCAAGATGCTATGACTTCCGAGATCCAGAGGAACTTTGTCGAGGTTATGGCGCTGATTCGTCAGCGCAACGACCTCGGGGAAGGATCGCCGCTCCCACCAGCAGAGCCCACGTCTCGGCTCGAGTCGTTTTGGGGCCCGAGAGGGAACCCAAACCGACGGTGGGTCTGCCGCGATCGGAGCTTGCCAATTCTGTCTTGAACCAGAGTCTCTCGTCTACGGATAAGAAGGCTCACTCAGATCTGGCTGGTCGAACAAGCTACTTCCACCTCCTCTACTGCGACAGCGGCGTTTCTACGTGTCTTCGGACACCGTATTTAAATACTCCTTCGGTCCTCCTGAGAGGTTTCGACCTCGACGAGGACTGGAATGAGTCGGAGGATGGTATCGGCTCTCTCCTGTCAGGTGTCGATCAGCCCCACCCAGACGACGTTCACAGTGGCGGCAGACCCTTGCCTACAGTGCGAGTTCGTAACCCTCCTCGGGAAAACGTTTTCTCCTGACGATACGTTTTCACAGACTCTGAGAGGCCATCGCCGCAAGGCGATGGCTGCTCCTCCTCTTCTCCAACTGTTAGTTCCACTGGGAAGGCGAGCGAGTATCCAATTCCTCCCCCATTCCCTCTTTCCTTACGGCTACGAAGGAAATGGGAGGGATCCTACAGAGATTTCTCTGTAGGATCCCACGTTGGGGACTGCGCTACCAGGGGGACGTTCGGGTCCTACCTGACGTAAGCCCCGGTCGTTGAGGAGGAATCCTGCCCCATCCTCGATTTCTACGGGAATCGAGAGGACCACCAACCGATATCGTTTGACGAATTCGGTGGGGGTTTCGCAGAGTGCTTAGAATTCTACGGAATTTCTAGCGCATTCAGAGTGTTTGAGTTTTTTACGATCTCCAAACACTTAGGCGAGACCACGGTCCAAAGTGAGCGAGACGAGAATCCCCGATAATTGTTACACGATAATCGGGAACTTCGCCTGGAATTCCTGGAATTTCTAGCATTGGGAAGAAGACTGCAGCTGAAAGAAGAGTATCTCACAGTAGGCAACCAACCTGGAATAGAGAAGAACGGATGGGAACATCCAGTTTGGCTTGAACTATCGTCTTCGTTATTCTGTTCACCATTGAAGCTTTCCTTCGAGGAAGACTTCTCCTTCTCTCTCTTTAATAGAGATCGAAGGTGGTCGATTTCCAATCCTTATTTTGTTTTCTTGAAGGAAAAGAATTTAGGATGGAGATCGTTGTTCAGAATCCTACAAATATACTACGTATATTAACCTCGCGACATGATTCTGCTAAGCAGTTGAATTGTCCGAGGGGTAGGCGCATATCCTAGTTACTCTACGGATTGCGACTTAGACGAGGAATATTCTAATTGAACTGCAACTCTGGGTTGCCTGCAACCTCCCAGGAGTTTCCAGTTTCAATTTTATTACTTATGGTTTTGTCACGACAACACCATTTCAACTTTTGTATTTACCGAAATTCGTTTCGCCTAAATATAATTGCTCGAGCATATCTTTTATGCTCGGTGGTCCCAGCCGAACGCATTCCTTCGTGGAATAATGGATTACCTGGCAACTCAGGATGACGAGTCAGTGAGAGCTCAGGCTCAGCTACTGTGTATTGAACTGCCTGAAAGCAGCTCAGTATCAGCTGGGCCTCCGAGATGCACGGTCAGTTATGTCTCTCTCTCCCCTGCTTTGATTGACTACCGAACCGTATCTCTGCCCAACAATCATGGACTTAGGTCTCTGATTAACGGGGATTCTCGCAATAATGAAGGACCATCTACTGCTGTGACGCTTGATTCCATCGCCTTCGACATTGCGAGAATTTTCAACAGAGATATCTCTTGGACTCTTTCATCTTTCTGTTTACCACACGGTAACAGAAGTCTGTACTAGTCTCCCGCTGCATCGCACTGCGATAATGTGAATGATTTTGCAGACATCTGAGTTTGTCTTCAAAATATCTCGTATTCGTAGGTGTGCAATTGTTCATTGTTCACCCCGAATTAACAGATGTGTCAGAAGACATCGCCTACTCTCCGACCTGACAGCTCTACTTCCAAATGTTCAGCCCATGAGAAGCAGTTCTTCAGGCGGCGCTCCCCTGTGTTTTCATTACTGAAAAGCGCCCCACTTTCATTGCAACGACGTCTCACTGGACAGCAATGAAATAGCGGTTAGCGTTTTCAGTCATTTGTAAGCACAGGTTCTGAATCTTGAGAATTCTTCTCTCGATTCGTCTGTGAAGACGTAGGTTGCATTCAATGTCTACCTTCGTCTTCAACGTCACATGGTGTTGTTTCTCCTTAGCTGAGATTCAACAACTATGAGATGTCTTGCCTTCAGGGACCTCGGTCTCTAGAAGGCAATTGACTTTCGCCTGTTGGGCACATGCCTTATGAGAATAATCACCTCACCGTCCGGCATCGGCGACAAACAAATACACTATTTGTTTGGTCTCTCGGCATAACCCTTTAAAGGGCGAAAGTCACGTGACTTACTCGGATGCTTGGACAACTTGCCTTACTACCGAACCAGTCAGTCGGCAGCTGTCAGAGCGCCCGAGTCAGTTATGAACTACGCTGTGGACTTAGTTCGGTGGTTCCGATCAATCATTACTTCGTCCTAATAGCTTGTCCCAGTACCCATACCATCGACACCCACCATCGAGTGGCGGTGTCCTATCCACTACCGAGAAGAACTTCGCTGCATGGGGATAGGAGGATGCGAGACACTTCGCTGCAGACGGATAGATCAGTATGGGTACTGGACATCACCAAAGTCGAGAAGAGGGATAGGTCATGCGACTATTCCCTTCTTTTCCTCTGAGGGAACTGCATGACTTTTCCTGCGAAGTCAAGCATCCAGGGGATGGGGATCCGTGACGCTCGATTTTGCACCGAACTTCGTAGCGAAGACTCAGAACCCTTCGGTCCCTGACGATCGGTTCGAGTCCTTCACAATCCCCTTCCTAATGGACTTCACCGGCTTCGATGCGAAGGAGATGCTGCTTTGTCCGCAAGAACTTCTCCGTGGCGCAGGTACTGAAGGCAGGGGTCTGGTCCAACCAGACCACACAGACCACATGCACCTCTTTCTACCTTCGGGATATTGCCCACAGGTCCTTGGATCTTTTTCCTTGGGACCCGTGGTGGCTGCTCAACACGTTGTGTAGCAAACCCAGACCCTCGCAGGCTGAACAGCATCGAGTCCTGGTGTGACTGTAAAAATGGATGAGTGAATGAGAGTGTGACTGGCTCCTCTTCCCATCTTTTTCTCTCCTCTACCTCTGGGTAGAGGGATACGGTCGTCACCCTGCTGGGTAAGGACGAGATGCAGGTGAGCTACTCAATAGAGCACCATCCTATCCCTTTCAGTAGGGATAGGAGTAAATATCCACCACTTCCTCCAACAAGGGGGAGGAAGTGGATGCCAACTTGAGACAAACCCATAATTTTATGATTGTCTCTTGCAAACAGGAACAAGTTCTTGCTTGCTGGTACGAAGAGATACGCTTGCCTCTCTCTTAGTACTTGGCCAGAGGTCTGACCATTGATCCTGCGGTGCACACCCCGATCAATCGGACAGAGGCTTGGATCCCTCCCTCGCTCTTACGACCAGGGAGGCATTCCAGGGTTGGACGAACACCAGTCTGTTCACCAAAAAGACTCAGATTCCTCCCACCAAGAAGTGAGTCTTCCTATTGTTAAAGGACCGATGGTTTGTATTACGTATCGGAACAAATGACAATTTGTCGAAAATTGCATTTTTCCTGACTATGCAAACCTGAGGTCCTTTACATATAGTCCCACCTCATGCCACCCCTCACTCTGCGACTTTTTGCATGGGCCTAAAGCAAAAGTGATTCTTCACCTCTCAGGCGCACGGGTGCGCGCACGATTGGACAAGCAGTTAACTACCGTTCTCCCCTTGTTCGAAGCTTACGACCGTCCCAGCTGCCACTAGCTACTTCCTATTGTTAAAGGACCTCAGGTTTGTATAGTTAGGAAAAATGCAATTTTCGACAAATTGTCATATCTAGTAAGGAGTAACTCGCAAGAGCTTAGAAAGAAGTTACTGCAAGAAAAAAAGTTAAATTTGCAAAAAGTTCTGGAAATAGCAAGAGTAATAGAAACGGCTAATTACCAGTCCAATGTCATTGTAGGTAAGTCTCATAACAACAGTAGCCAGGTAAATCATGTAGCCTTTAAAAGGAGTTACCAACATGCAAAGAAAGGGCAAACAAATGAAACGAGTAAGCTTAGCCCAGGTATATCCAAGTATATCAAAGGTAAACCTAATGCATACTCACAGAAAAGTCAAAGTCACATAGGGACACACAAACCTCAAAAGAAATCGTGCTTTAGATGTGGTAAACAAGATCATTATAGCAATGATTGGGATAAGTGCCCAGTGTCAGGTCAGACGTGCAATAACTGCAGGAAGTGTGGTCATTTAACAAGTCAGTGTAAATTTGCTGAGCAAAAGACCACAAAACAGATCAATAGAACCATAGATTCAAATGACGGCTCTAGCTCAAATGAAGAAAGTGTACATAAGACCACTGAAGTAGAACAATTTGCATTTCACATTAATTCTGTGAACAAAGATGCCCAAGAACGTCTTATGGCTCAGATAGAAATAAATGGGAAACTCACACACATGCAAATAGTCACAGCTGCAGATGTGACAATAATTTCTGAAAGAGTAGCACAAACTATACCTAACCTAGTGATAAGACCTTCAGACAAGGTGCTCAAAAGTTATAATGGTACAAACATAGAAGTAGTTGGTTCATCACAAGTGAAAGTTCATTACAAAGATCAAGAGATAGGTAAGTTACCATTGACAGTAGTCAAGGACAGACATTATTAGGATTAGATTGGTTAAGATGCATAAAATTAGATTGGCCTAGTATTCTAAGGGTTACAGGTACAAAACAAGAACCAGCAGAAGAAATTTCATTAACTAATCTTCTATCAGATTACAAAGAAGTATTTGAAGACAGAGTAGGAACAGTAAAGAATGCACAAGCAGTCTTAGTTTTAAAGGAGAATGTTACTCCTAGATTTTCTGCTCCAAGACCAGTTCCATATGCATTGAAAACAGCTGTGGAAACTGAAATTAGAAGGTTAGAAAGTGAAGGTTCATGGGAAAAGGTAGATTATTCAGATTGGTCTACACCATTAGTTCCAATTGTTAAGGACAACGGTCAAGTTAGATTATGTGGAGATTACAAGGTGACATTAAATCCACAATTGCAAGTAGCACAACATCCATCGCCAAATCCTAAAGATATGTTCGCAACTTTGTCAGGATGCTCAGTATTTTCCAAGATAGATCTTAGACAAGCATTTCAACAACTACCCATGGATGAAAATTCCCAAAAGCTATGTACTGTAAACACACATTTAGGGCTGTATCGTCCAAAAAGACTTCCCTATGGTGTTGCTAGCAGTCCAGCAATATGGCAGCAAACAATGGACAAAATATTTGCAGGTATGTCAGGAGTATTCATTTTCATTGATGACATATTAGTCGCTGGCAAAAACAAAAAAGAACATAGAGAAAGGTTACGTGCAGTTCTAAAGAAACTAAAAGAACACAATATCAAGGTCAACCAGAGTAAATGTATTTTAGAAGTTGACTCGGTAGAGTATTTAGGCTTTATTGTAAATGGTAAAGGTATTCATAAGACTCAAGATAAGGTAAATGCAGTGCAGTCAGCAAAGTTACCGGAAAATGTCAAGGAATTGCAATCATTTTTGGGTTTAGTAACATTCTATGGTAGTTTCATTCAAAACTTAGCAACAATTGCTCACCCATTATACAATTTGCTGAAAAAAGATGTAAAATGGAATTGGACAAAGGAATGTCAAAATTCTTTTGAAAGAATCAAAGCAGAAGTGACATCACCCACATTCTTAGTACATTATCAAATGGATTTGCCAGTAAAGTTGGTTTGTGATGCCTCAAACATAGGATTAGGTGCAGTACTAGCACATGTAATGCCAGATGGTACAGAAAAACCAATAGCTTTTGCCTCTAGAGTATTGAACAAAGCAGAGAGAAATTACTCACGAATAGAAAAGGAAGCATTAGCACTAGTGTATGGAGTGAAAAAGTTCTATATGAATCTGTATGGCAGGAAAAGGTTCACATTAGTTACAGACCACAAACCATTATTGATGATTTTAGGTCCAAAGGCAAGTTTACCGACGTTAGTAGCTGCAAGACTACAACGTTGGGCAATCATATTAGTGGCATATGATTACAACATAGAATATAGACCAACATCTAAGATGGGTAATGCAGACGCTTTGTCGAGATTGCCTGTAGACAAAGCACCAGAACAATATGAGGAAAGTATTCTTTTGATTTCTGCATATAATTTACCTATTACAGCTAAGGAAATAGCACAAGGTACAAAGAAAGACTCAGTACTTTCAAAAGTAGTGCAGAGTCTAATAACCAGCAGAGATATTTGTGCAGAAGATGCCACTTGTAAACCATACAAAGCAATTTGGAATGAATTGAGTGTAACACAAGAATGTATTTTGAGAGGATCAAGAGTAGTGATTCCAAATGCATTAAGGAATAGAGTTCTATCAGAAATACATGCAGACCACCAAGGTATTGTCAGATCAAAGTCAATTTCTAGAACTTATGTT
Organism: Macrobrachium nipponense; assembly: GCF_015104395.2. Lineage (NCBI taxonomy): Eukaryota > Metazoa > Arthropoda > Malacostraca > Decapoda > Palaemonidae > Macrobrachium > Macrobrachium nipponense. The sequence continues at coordinate 4,777,966 of NC_087205.1, read as the reverse complement.
TGGTGGCCAGGTGTTGATAGGGACATTGAGAATTCGTTTAAGAAGTGTATGAATTGTGCATTGCAACAAAATAATCCAAAACCAACACGAATGCACCCATGGGAATTACCCAGATACCCGTGGCAACGTGTACATGTAGATTTTGCAGGTCCATTTTTAGGATACTCATATCTAATATTAGTAGATGCATATAGTAAGTGGCCAGAAGTTATACCAATGCAAACAACTTCATCGGTAGCAACTATAAGATCACTCATGCAAATCTTTGCAACGCATGGTTTGCCAGAAAGAATAGTGACAGACAATGGCCCACAGTTTACTTCACAGGAGTGTAAGGAATTTCTGAATGTAAATGGTATACAACATACATTATCAGCAACTTATCATCCATCCACGAATGGTGAAGCTGAAAGATTTGTTCAAACTTTCAAACATAATATGAAGTGTAGACAAGCCAATTCTGGTAATGTAGCATCTCACATCGCAAAGTTCTTATTATCCTATAGAACAACCGTGCATAATACTGCGGGTGTAACACCATCTTATTTGTTGGTGGGGAGGAGGATCAGGAATAAGTTAGATCTAATGTATCCAAGCTTGCAGAGTCAGTTAGAACAGAAAGGTTATGATTAAGTAAAAAAACTTCCCAATGTAAGACATTTCGCTCCTTCAAGTTATGTCATGGTAAGGTCATACAATACACCAGGAAAATGGGTACAAGGAGAAATTGTCAGGAAGATGGGTAATTTACATTATGATGTTAATGTCGGTCGAAAGATTGTAAAACGTCATGTTGATCAGTTGCAGTCATTTAGTACAAATCATACAGAAGTACAAGTTTCAAATACCTCAGACTCAAATAACTCAGATGTGCAAACTGCTCACCAAGATGTTCAACCACCAACTGTAAATAGAGAGGAAAATCATGCAACAGCTCAGAACACACACTCCCTAACAGAATGAGTAGAGGAAAACCTCCTGAAAGATTACATTTGTAAATGTGAGGAACAGTTGTTTCTTAGTCACAGGTAAAGGGGGAGGAGACTGTTATATATGCAAGACGTTATGTAACGAGCGCGGGAAATCTTAGCTCCGCAGACACGTTCAGTTCAGAGCTATTGCACTGTGTTGCATAATGCGTAAATGTTATAAGTATAACCTATTGTTATTGTGTTAGTATCGAGTCCGACACAGAGGCTTCGATCTTATAAATTCTACCACATGTATGCAGGATATGAATCCTTATTGTGTATAGAGCTTCGATGCTCATATGTTTGTTATGATTCTATTATATACGCTTATTGTATTTTGTATATTCAACTACCCGCCTTCTTCAATGTAGTTTTAGCCAATAAACACAAGCCAGAAGATATTGCTTTATTATCGCCCTTCATCCCGGAACCTCGGCGACGAGAAATGGAATATTACCTCCAATACTAAAACACCATCTTTCCCTCTACCTACAAGTAAGAGTGAAGAATTGTCGTATGGGTTATATAACTAAAGCAGACTCAGAATAATGACGACAAAACAGTTACTTAACACACCCTTCTATAATTCAAATATCCCATTACACGAATCGTTACAGCGAGAGACGAAGAGCACTCTTCACACGGAAGGTCAAGTATCGAATGACAAAATTTCTATGTTAGTGTGGGGATTACTGAATGTGTGTCTCGCTCTAAAATAGCTGTGACGTCAAAACAGTTTGGGAGCGAGGTCTGCACTATAATCTTGATAAATTCCTTTTCAAAACGAGAGAGAGAGAGAGAATTACAATTGTTAATAATCTTAAAAAGTACACGGTTTCAGATAATACAAATCTGTTAACATTGAAGATACGACTACTGAACGCTCTTGAAAGAAAATAGTGACGTCACTTCCGAGAGAATGACGTCATACCACACAAAACGTTCTGACCAAGTGATTTACTGCTTGAAAAAAATGAGAATAAAGCGAGTCTTATCTATCTCAGACAACACAACTCGGGGTTTCAACTGTTGACAGCTAACTGAAAACAAAACGGAGAGAGCGAAGACTTTTCAACACGTCCTAATTGCTTGTTGACAGCTAAGCAAAACGGGACAGACGGCTTACTCTACCCTAATAACTTCAAAGTATGCGTTTTGTGAAATAATTACATTTTATGAGTTCCTCGTTGGACGAGTGATTTTCGCACTCTGCTACCAATCCTGTGGTCAGAAGTTCGATTCCCGGCTCGGCCAACGGGGAATCAGAGGAATTTATTTCTGGTGATAGAAATTCATTTCTCAGATATAATGTGGTGCGGATCCCACAATAAACTGTATGTCCCATTGCTAGGTGACAAATTGATTCCTAGCCGCATAAAATTATCTTAATCCTTCGGGCCAGCCCTAGGAGAGCTGTTAATCAGCTCAGTGGTCTGGTAAAACTAAGATATACTTAACTTATTACATATTACTCTAACATCAATTCTAAGTTAACCTCATTAGGGAATCTAAATACAAAACATACATTTTACAAAGGCATTAACATAAGAATATATATATATATATACATATAATATATAATATATATATATATATATATATATATATGTATATATATATTATATATATATATATATATATATATAGATATATATATATTAGTATATAATATATTTATAAATATATATAGGGTTTAGTATTATAGCATGTATATATATATTATTATATAATATATATATAGCTTATACTACTATACTATTATATAGTATAGTACTGTGTGTGTGTGTATGTGTGTGTGTATAAACATAGATTTGTATATTTATATATGATATATATATATATATGTATGTGTGTGTGTGTATGCCTCCTTGATTTTCAAAATGTATTGTTTTCTGGATGAATCATCTGTTGACCATGTGTGCTCCTCCAAGGTGTGGCTGCCTAAAAATTGCTAATCTTACCCTCAGGCGTTTTCTCGTTTCTGTAAAGTGAAATCGACCTTACGCTAATCTTGTAATGTCAGTTTGGATATTAAGCCTTCTTTTACTATGTTTTTGCTCTGAATGATCAGTTGTGCCTAAGTAAAGGGTCGTGTTAGACCGAAAGTTCTTGGCTCTCTCGCCTTTCATTTTCCTCCGTGGCAAAACCTTTATTTATACATAGCATCACGTTTTATATACTTCGTGATCAAGTTATTCATATATGTATGTGCGTGCATGCGTGTCTGTGTGTGTGTATTAAACTGACGAAAATTCACTATTGGTAGTTGGCAAATCGATGATAACGGATTGACTGGACCATATCCGAAGAGTATCGTTATATTTCTTATAATTACTTTGTCGTCGGAAAGAAGTTTAATTCAACAACCCAACCACAGCCCTCCCCACCCCTACCCCTGCAATCAAATATGTGTTTACCGAGTTAAGGTCAGAGGTAGTACGGTTCTGAGGGGCGAAAATTGAAAAATTCTATTAGCGAAAATATGCTCAAAATGTCACATTTGTTGTCACTACCCCACTGAAATATTGGCGTCGTTGGGCGATCTTTTTAAATATTTTTTTTTTTATATAAATATGTCAAAAACATATTTGAGGTAGACAATTTTTGATAACTTATGGCGACATAACACTTCGCAGTACATTTATAGCATTTTTCGGTTTCTTTTTTTTTTACGATAATTAGTTTATCTGAGGCACAAAATTAGCGATATGGCAACAATGAAATATTTCAAAGGCGACTCACTATACTGATAAACAGACGGTCAAAAAGAAAATAAAATGATTGCATGGACAAGTGGACTGTGTTGCTACTGGTTGAAAACCTGTAAAAGCCTTATGTAACAACAACACCACGCTTCCTTTGCGGTTTCTAAATTACGGGGAGATATTTCTCAACCCAATTTGGTACTAACAAGGACAACACATAATGAAAAGTGCCAATATTAAGTACTTCCACTTTCTGAGCAGTCCCTATAGACATGAACTCAGATCGCTCACAAGTTGCTTTGAGATACGACGAGAGGTGCTCGGATCTCTCTCTCTGTCTCTCTCTCTCTGTCTCTCTTTGTCTCTCTCTCAAAATCTTACCAGTGCTCACGGGTTGATCTTCAGGCCTTAGAGGACTCGCTCTACGTTGCCTCGTTTCTATATGTTACGACCGTAACTTCAAAGTATGAACACTGTACAAACTTTATCAGATCGAATTAAATTCACCATTCACTAAAGTTAGAACACCCAAAAAATGGAATGCAATGGAGGGATATTGAAACGCACTTGCTGAATTTAAACTTAAAATCAATCTAATAACTAAGGTTATACATATCTAATAACTAAGGTTATACATATCAAACGGGTAATTACATGATAATTGAAAATTAATCACTCAAATGGGATTACAATAAGATACAGAGAATAAGGCCATTGAATCACCCTTTCAAAATCCACACACATTATTGCAAGACACCAGATGACAGGTCGCCTCAAAAGAAGCGGTTGGTTCCGTTCCGCATTTGGGATTTATTGAGGAAGAGGAGTCAACTTATACAATGACTGCAAATACAGAGCTGACTTACAAAGTTCACATAAATATAAAAAAACTTTAAGATAATTCTCAAGTTCTTTAACAAAGATGGATTTAAACATAATATTCAGGAATTTCAACATATTTGTTAAATGCACTGAATTAAATAGGTGGTGTGTGACAATACAATTCTGAATGATGTATATAAAGTAAGTCTTTTTGATAAGGACTTGGAAGTTTTAGTCAGTCAACTTGTACAATTACGATACAAAATATCTTTCGGACAAAAGGGAAATGGCAGTATTCAGCAAGCGATATCTGGCAGCTGTTAACCAGGCGGCCCAAACACATGTGCCATAATTACTCTCTGAGTCTCTCAATTACTTGGATTTATGCTGGCCTAGAACAACAGTCTGTGCCTACACTAAAACTATTCATCATATGAGAAACATACCCTAAAGTTTACAATATAATCAAATGAATAGAAACGTGTTCTGACTTTTATTATATATATTATATATATATATATATATATATATATATATATATATATTGCAAATTTTAGGTAACATATAAATCAAGAGAGCACATTTCTATTCATTTGATTATATTGTAAATTTTAGGGTATGTTTATTATGTATATATATATGTATATATATATATATATATATATATATATATATATATATATATATATATATATATATATATATATGTGTGTGTGTGTGTGTGTGTGTGTGTGTGTATAACTGAATCACGAAAGTTAGGAACGTGATAAATCCATAAATAAAGATATATGCCACGAAAGGAAAAATAAACGAAGTAACTGCGAGACCTTTCGACGTTTCCACGTCCTTTACTACTCAGTAAAGGACGCGGAAACGTCGAAAGGTCTCGCAGTTACTCCTTCGTTTATTTTTCCTTCGTGGCATATATATATATATATATATATATATATATATTATTATATATATATATATATATATATAGGTAATTGTCATGGTAATCGCTTTATAGCAAGGAATTACATATTAAAGGAAAGGAAAATGCATCTTCTTCGAGAAGTTCTGCTGCAAGGAGGCATTCGCGCACGTGTTGGAGGTGCCTGTTCTCATGATGGTTCGAGAATCCCCAGGTGTGTCACAGAAACTAACAGGCGCCGACATGTCATGAGAAACGCTGCGATTTCCGATGGAATTTTTCGTCGAGAACCTTCTAAGACGTTTCGGTCATCTCGGGAGCCTGTGACATTCGCTGGTAGGCCCCGCCCCCAGGTTGCCGTATGTATACGATTGACGAAGTAGGAGAGAGCAGAGATCATCAGTGAGAGACCAGCAGAGATCAGAGATCAGATCAACAATGAGAGATCAGAGCAGAGATCATCAGAGAGAGACCAGCAGAGATGAGATCAGAGCAGAGACCATCAGTGAGAGATCACCAGAGAGAGATAAGAGAAAAAGGAACAGACAAAGGATAAGAGAGGAAGTCGGCGCACGAGAGCTTGGTCGGATTCGAGTCAAGTCGTCCAGTTAGAGAGAACGACCGAGGTATTTCGACGTTGAGCAAGCCTTGAGAGAAGAAACGTTCTACTAGAGGTTTCGAAGAGTTCCTGACCTTTGAGTATCAAGAATAGACTTTGTTTTCTGCAGTATGGTGTCATGAAGACGTCTGAAGTTATAGTTCTTTGTGAAGTCGTCGCTTCGAGGATTGATTTCCGACAGATGCAAAACTTGCCAGCAAGTATTTTCATTACCTCACTATTTCCCCAGTTCATGCAGTGTAAGATTTTACTTTTGTTATGTAAATAGGAGAAACCATTCTGCATTTATCTTTGTTAGTAAGCTTGTAAATAAACCTTTGTTCTGTGTGTGTATCTTTCTATATTCGTATCCCCAGTTTCAACTGTTGGTGTTGAATTCTTTTTGTTTATTTTAATATCGAATCTGAAGCAGACCTCTTGGGGTTCGTAACAGTAATGCCACGGAGGAAAATGAATAAACGAGAAATGCCGAGATCTTTCGGTCTTAACGACCCTTTACTTAAGGCAAGACTGATCAGAACAAAGAGAAACATAATATAGTTAAGCATATACAAACCGACATTACAGGATTAATAAAAGGTCCAATTCACTTTGAAGAAACGAAAAAATGCCCATGGGCTAGATTAAGGATTTAAAAGCAGCCACGACACGTGGTCAGAGGTAATTTAGTCAGAAAACAATACATTTTGAAAACAAAGAGGCAGTACAGATTTAGTAAAATCCCGAAGGCTACATTAAGGTTTTAAGAGCAGTGAGGTCAACACACTAGTCAAAACCAATGTAATTCGAAAAACAGTACACTTTGCATTAGTAACATGAAATTTACAAGTATTCAGATAATGAGTGAGAAACGAACATAAGATACCTCCAAATATAGCGAGATTGAGAAAAAGAATCAATAAATAAAAGCATGTGGGACTAATTAATTAGAAGTTAATTGTTGATTGGCCATTATAAAAAGGACGGGCACTCCTTACAAGGAATTTTGTAAATGATGCTGTTATTTATTACAGGACTATTCTTAAGTTTCCAAATTAGCAATGAGTATTTATAGGAAATCCATACATAATTTAACATATGTACATTTATATTCTTCTTCCATGTTCTTACGTGCTTTGCGGATTGCAAGTCCACAATATATTGACCAAGAAATAGAATACATAAAAAAGATAGGAAATAATCTAGCATGCTACCCACCTCATATAACTGATTTGTGTTATCAAAAAGCTCACAAAATGTTTTATAGTGTTGTTGATAATGAAAAAGAAACTACTAAAAATGTATACCTTGCCTTGCTTTCGTGGATTTGAAACCATAAATTGAGTATTAAAATCTTTTAATGTCAATGTTGACTTCTTATGTAACATTACCGCTAATTATTCATTTTTATGTTAGTGGACACAGTGAAGGAGCGGGGCAAAAAAAAAAAGATACTCATAACATTTGTCATCCAACATCCTATAATTCGCGACGGTCCATTCTTCTCTTGTTAAATCATTCATCCAGATTTTTTTTCTTTTAAACTGGGTTTTCATCCAACTTCATGGAAATATTCTCAAATGAAATTTATCTTTTAAACAAATTTGATGAGGATATGTCTGCACTGATGATCAGCTTCGAGTAATGTAGCACATCTTCTGCGGCTCCATTGTGGCCATGCAGACCTTAGGTGGGTCCAGGACCCACTGAGAGGTTTTACGGGCTGCTCATAGAGCAAGAGCCCGTGCTGGCATTTATGCCAGCTTAACCTTCAACAACAACAACACTGAGAGGAGGTCGGCCAGACAGGAAATTATCGATGACTCACCGACCTGGGATGTCGTCTGAGCCACACCTCACTGAGGCTCACTCACTCTGACCTGACTCACACTCTCAGTCACTTCCTCATGCCTGTTAAGAACACTAACATCCTGCTCTAGTTAAGGATTGATTTTAAGGAAAATGCTGAGTAACTGCTCCGTTTTCGGCTGTTCAAATACTAAATAAAAAACAAAAGATACTGGAGTGAAATATTTTCAATTTCCAAAGGACGATGAGTTAATTAGCCAGTGGAAAAATGCATGCCGTCGTGCAGACAATAAACCATAAACATGCAGTCATCTGTTCAGATCACTTTATTTATTTTAAGAACCCTGCTGCTGATAGACAAATATTCGTCTTTGCTGATGTTCCACATCTTATAAAGCTTGTAAGAAACAACCTACTTGATTCGGGTTTATATTTAGAAAATAGGGAGTATGTTTCAGATTCTAGTATTCGTGAATGATTAATTCTAGCAAATCAGAATATGGCTTGGCATACAAGTAAATGAATTGCATTTATGTGTTAACGGGCAACAAAGACAACGAGTCAAATATACTGTGCAATTACTTTCAAAATCATGTGCCGATGCTCTTAGTTATCTTGGTGAGAAATGTCTATTACAATAAAAAAAAAACTAGGGACCAACATCTGACTTCATATATCTCATAAATGACTGGTTTGATGTCATGAATTCAAACCATATGTCTGGAGAGCTGCAAATGCGCAGTGGATTTGGAATGCACATGGAGCAACAAACAAATGTACTTAATAAAGTGATAGACTGCGTGAGTAAAATGAAAGTCAAATCTCTGAAAACCAAATCCATTTATAGATTTCAGAAAGGGGTGATACTTTCGTCAAAGTCACTGATTGGACTTTTAAATATGAAGAAAATCGATTTCGGCATTAACTATATTTTAACTCAAGGCAGATGAATGGTCCATATGATCATCCAAATCCTGTAGACTTCAAGTATAGGATGAGAACACTGTTGCTGGGCAAAAATGTTGAAATCATGAGTGAAAAAACTAACACAAATGAAAAGTTTAACAATCAGGACATGTTGTCCAATATATCTGCAAATGAAATAAAAGAGCAAGCTAAAGAAAGGGAGCTGGCGTTAGAAGTGTGTCTGACAAGCCTTTTGTTTAAGGATTTGGTACCTGATTAGTGAAAATAATTTGGATTTGTCAATGCAAGATAACATGTCAATTGATGATGTGAGCATGAAAAAAATGGGTCAACACCGTTATAGAAGAAGAAGCGCTGAAGTATATTGGTGGTTATATAGTTAAAAAATTTTCCATCAACTACCCTCATTTGGACAACCAAGAAACTAGTGATACTTCAGACAACTCGTGGATCGAATTTAAAAGTAGGGGTTTGCATTTTCCCTCCTGCAATTAACAAAGCTAAGAGAGGTGTTTAACTCCATTCATGAGCAAAGTCTTCGTGTAGGAAAAAACTGCTTTAAAACACTCGAGAAAGAACTTGAAAAAGCTACAAGAGAGCTTGGAATGGAGATTCCTGAAGATGTGCTAAAATTCTTTGCCAAGATATCTATATTTTTCAGAATACGGCACCTCAACAACGCAATTAGATTCAATCAAAAATTGAAAAACAAATCCGACAGAGGACAAGAAAGGGAAAAAATTAAACTTTATATGTAGCATTTTATTCTTCAGTACCGTATGTATTTTATATATATATAATGCTACAGCATGTCTGTATAATATTTTGTTGTTGTATATGTAATCCTTTACTTCAGGTCAGTATGTTATTTATATCATATATATATATATATATATATATATATATATATATATATATATATATATGATATAAATAACATACCTGTATATATATATATATATATATATATATATATATATATATATCTATATATATATATGGGTATAAATAACATACTGACCTGAAGTATATTATATATATATATATATATTATATATATCTATATATATATATATATATATATGTATATAAATAAACATACTGGACCTGAAGTATAGGATTACATATACAACAACAAAAAATTATACAGACATGCTGTAGCATTATATATATAAAATACATACGGTACTGAAGAATAAAATGCTACATATAAAGTTTAATTTTTTTCCCTTTCTTGTCCTCTGTCGGATTTGTTAATATATATGTATATATAATAATATATATATATATATATATATATATAATTACTATATAGTATATATATATATATTATAATATATATACTATATATATATATACTATATATATATATATACATATATATGTTGTTATGAACTTTCTTTAAGAGACAATAAATTATTGTCATTACTCTATTTTTTTTTAAACAGGTCCTTCGTTCAATAAATCAATTGCCAGTCCAGACAAAAGATTGTACTATACACAAGTCTTCAGGTAACGAAACACTCAAAGGGGGAGACAAAAATAAGAAAATGTCTAAATTTTACACTTATTTATTCACAAATAAAATTCAAAGAAAATGTCCTCGAAAACCTGCTTGAGGAACTAGAAAAATAAGCACCCAAGCATATACAATAATTGTCCTCACATACCTCAAACTCCTACCTAACTATTATACCGCAGAGTAAGAGAGAAATGTCACAGTAGAAGAACGAAATGAACACTCACTCACGTGTACACGATAGGTGGAGAAAAAGCCAAGAAACTTAATACTAATAACTGACTTTTCCTAACACTAATAATTTACACAACAACAAAAATAATTAGGATACACCTTAGTTCATCCAATCGATACGTAATTAATTGTTCATCAAATCATATCAAAATCTCACTGAAACTGCTTCAGTCGAAGAAAACTGTCTACAAGGCTCTCGCGGGAGCCTCCACTTGATGCTTGGCAGCAACACTCAAAAACATTTATGAGTCCACTCACGTAAAGGGGAAAGTATATAAGGGCAAAAGGGGATGCTCACCCTTCGGCCTCAGAAGGCCTCCTGACGATTCCCGGAGGATACAGCAGTGCACTCGTCGTCGTCGTCGATGCAAGGTCTGGGCCTTGGTCATACGGGGGCAAAAATAATGAAAGCCCACAGACAAACTCGCGCAAGAGGGCACGGGACAAACCCTCACCACCAACAGCAGCCTGGCGTTTTTATAAAAGTGAAAGCGAGCGTCTCAATGTCCTGTCCGTGGCCAGAAGGCAATGTTGCAGAAAAATGACGAAGAGTGCGGCATAAATGGGTGATGCTGAACCTCCCTTCGGGGAACCGTAACGATTAACCTTCCATGATGAAAACCTCTCCCACATTAAGTACGTTTGACAGCGTAAAACCATCAGGCGAAAGAGGCAATTACCGAAGACGATCCTCCACTCGTTGAAACATGAAAAGAGGGAAACGAGCGGATAAATAAAACTATAACAACAAAAACAAAACCCTTGAGGGAGCGAAAAGAATCAACAAGCAGTTTCTCGAGACTTGAAAGACAAAAAAAAAAAATTTAACTTACGTTAAGAGAAACCAAAGAAATAATTTAAGATGATATTACAATGTATATATATATATGATGTCCGTATGAAGCATGATTTATGACTATATGTCTCTTGTATTTTGATTTGTCATTGCTATCAATAAAGGCAAACTAAATCAGGTTATGAACTTGTATCTGTATCCATCACTATTCACTTGGTCTCAAACACAAAACTGTCATTACATAAATCTTTAATTGATCAGAAAAGTCCATGACGTATCAAAGAAGACTAATATACACTTCATTATCCTATATTTACATATGGTTTGAATACATTGATAAAAAAAAAGTTTATCCTAATACGTGTTTAATAAAATAGAACAGAATATTAACTAACAAAATTTATCCCAAAAAAAGAATATGATCGTCATGTCAGAATGCCTGAGACTGAGCCAAGCCATGGCTCAGTTGACGGGGATAGAAAGAAAGAAAGAAAAAAGTGACCATCGTCTGGCTGACCTCCTCTCAGTGGGTCCTGTGTGGGTCATTGCAACCGATGAACTACCACGAGAAAAAGAAGATCTTCAAATGCGATCAACAACCAACCTGTTACTTGCAACCAAGGGACACTGGTGCCATCCATCTCGTTGCAATGATTTTCGACAGCACCGGACAACAAATCGTTAAAACTTTTGGCAAGAAGTGAACATAAACATAAAATCAGCAAATAGATCCTCGAACTCGCGTTCGAAGTTAGACACTTCTCGGCATGCAAAACAGTCTTCGCTCATCTCTCTCTCTCCTTTCCTTCCACGATCCCATTTGTTACTCAACAGTTTTTTCCACAGCAGTTTTTACAACCCACCCCCCCCCCCCCCCCCCCCACCCCTCGCTAACTGCCCCGCGCGCTATTAGTTGGTAATACAGCTGTAAAGAATCAACGCTTATTTTGTGCGCCGAATTAATCTGCCGATCAACTGTCCACGCATCATAAGCCAACTTAGTCCGACATTGACAGTGGTGTAGAGTGAAGTGATTGTTACGATCTGCCTTTTAAAACTGTCTGCAGTTACTACTACACAGTGACCAACGATGACACGTTTCATTCGTGTGAGTTCCCTTTAGAGTTATTTTGTGCATTTTGGTAACATTCCATTTTAAAATAAAACGTGATTGTGCTATCAGAAATAACCATTTTATTTAGTCATGAACAAAAAAAATGACATACCTTTCAGAAATTTGTTATCTGAGAAGTGAAGGATGAAGTGTCCTATCTCAATAACATTCTTTTCAGAGCTTTCTTCTCGAATTGACAAAATGTATTAAATATAGTTTCATTGTCGTAGGACTCATATCCGTAAAACAATACTTGTCGTATTAATGTGTTCTTACAGTTCCTCGTTGGATGAGTGGTTTTCGCGCTTGGCTACCGATCCGGTGGTCCGGAAGTTCGATTCGGGCCCGGCTCGGCCAACGCGGAACCACAGGAATTTATTTCTGGTGATAGAAATTCATTTCTCGAAATAGTGTGGTTCGAATCCCACAATAAGCTATAGGTCCCGTTGCTAGGTGACCAATTGGTTCCTAGCCACGTAAAAATATCTAATCCTTAGGGCCAGCCATAGAGGAGGTGTTCATAGCTCAGTGGTCTAGTAAAACTAACTTGTACGTAACTCAACTTAC
>NC_087205.1:4737491-4752491 GCF_015104395.2 Macrobrachium nipponense | reverse complement strand
AACAATTGATGAATGGTAACCAGATACTTGGCACTTCGTAACAATATATATATATATATATATATATATATATATATATATATATATATATATATATATATATATATATATATGGACACACCACACTCACACACAAAACACTTATACATGTGTGTGTGTTATGTTTACAACTAATATTTGAGGCGCTTGTACCACTACCTACTTCAATACATCCAAAACTTGAAACGTTTCCCTCAATCACACGTCATCATTTCAGGGATTTCCTAAATTCGGCTTCTCGGGCCTCAATGCAGGGGTCCTCCTGCTCAACTTGACCCGCCTGAGAAGCTTTCCAGGAGGATGGGTTCCGACGATCAAAAGGACTATCGCCAAGTACAAAGACGCCATAGAGCTTGCAGATCAGGACATCCTCAACATCATTTTTAGTGGGGTAATATGTCTAGCCTGTTGTGCAGCCTTCCCTCTTTCAGGAGTCAGTTCTGCTGCTTCCTTTCCAGGATAAGTTTCAGCTACTTCCTTCCCCCTTTTTCCTCTTTCTTGGAAGTGGGTCTTGGCAAAAATAATACTAAGGAAAGAGAAAGACATAAGTGAGCAGAAGACTCAGTGGGAAGATGACTTTTTCAGTCAGATGACGAAATCAGTTAAAGGTTATACTAGAGATTTAAGGGACTGGCTTAAGATAGGGTCGGCTGGAGGTTGATAAATCAACAAATGGAGCTGGTTTTGAGCATAACATTAGATTCGAATAAACTTTGACTATCTCGGTGCCATTTTTAGTGAGATATGAGGTTCAACATCCTCAACACCACTGTCACTGGGGCAATATGTGTACAGTAGTATGTATGGAATCTCAACGTCTCATAAAAGTATGAGGAAGGAAACCCGTTTTACCTATTAATCACAGTTTTTTTTTCCAATAAATTTTCCAGTACAGGAGGATGTCTTCGACGTTCCGGAAATTAATAAATATTTGTATGACCATCTTGAGTTTCCAACCAGAAATACGTAGTTTAACATAATAAAATGTTTATTCAGCAAATCTAGTCATTAACACAAAAAATCATTCTCCAGCACGTCATTATTTATGTAATCCATGAGATGGAACGTGGCTAAAATGACGAAAAAACTGAAATTTAAAACTGGTTGGGCCTTTTTAAGAACATGTATCGTATTAATGCCCGAATCCTCCACACAGAGGCAGGGAATGTTAGCATATGAAGTCGGTTGTGAATGGAACTACAACAAAGGGGTGTGTACGGTGGACAGGAACAGATGCCCCAATGCCGCTGCTAAAGGGGTTGCCCTCCTCCATGGCATCGCCACTACCTTCGCCAGCAACAACGAACCCAAGATCAGAGTAAGTGGACAGCTACTTTCGGGTATTTACCAAGATCGACTTTCATTCTTAAACGCGTTCCATTAACAAACATATAATCTTTTATGAACTACAATCAAGTTCTGGTGGTCAGTTGGTTTAGATGAAGTATAAAACTGTCCTAATGCTGCTACCATGGGCTTTTTCCCCAGTGAAAACCCGAAAATGTGAAATGATGTAAGAGGCTAAAATAACAGAGACAATTAAGTTTTCCCATTTAGCCTTCTCACTCTCTCTATTTTATTTTCAATCTGACATTCCATGCTGTAAAAGCTTAGAAAAGCGGTACGTCGTCTTCATCTCAACTGAATAGAATGAAACACCCTAAATCAGTGGTTCTTAACCTGGGGGCTTGGCCCCCTAGGTGGGGGGAGCCTCATCATTTTCAGGAGGAGGTGCGAGCCCTAGGGAAAAATGAAAGAAAAAATCCTCTAATTATATTCGTTATCCTCTTAATAAGAGTGAGGAATTAACATTCAGAAGTTTATGAAAAAATGCAAAAGTATCGCCTTATAACGTTACTTTCCTAGACCCTACTGCACAAGCTAGGCTCGCTGGGCTTGACATGTTTTGTAACAATTGACCTCCCTTCCTATCACTCGAACCTCCTCTTTCTCATTTTTTTTTTTTTTTTTCATTTTCCTTTTAAATCTGGGAGCGAAGTTTATTCATGGATGCAAAGGGGCCGTGAAAAAAAGGACCAAGTGTTAGAGGGGGCGTGGTAATAAAAAGGTTAAGAACCACAGCCCTAAATCGTAAATGGCATAAAGAGCAGATTATTTATAATGGTGCTCTAAAGTACATTCTAGGGAAATTTTTCATTCATGTGAAATTTTCATTTCTTTAATCTAATTTTTGTATAATCACCGGCATATACTCGCATGAGCGCGTGTATGTTTATATATATATATACGTATATATATATATATATATATATATATATATATATATATATATATATATATATATATATATATATATATACTGACAAATCTAACAACTGATACAAACGTCCCACTTGACTGTTATTTTTTATTGTTCGTATTGCAAGTTGTGTAAATACGCATCTGATTATTGCCCAAGCATTAAAGAACGAGGCAGTCAGACCTCGTGATCTTTCAATAAAATCTTCCAATCATGCAAGAGCAGCATTTAACGTCCCTTCCAGGAGTGCCTGGATGCTTCCAGTTTGTTTAGGAAACGGAGGCCCGTTATGACCGTTCCAACTGACTACGATGATATTTAACTTTATCATTCAGAGGAGGAGTTTTCAATGGCTTTTATGTAATTTAGATTCCTCCAAGATACATTCAAAGGTGTTTGACCATCGATCATGCCCCACGTATCCTGACATTAAGTAAAGAATGGATATAAAATTAATAATAATTCATTATTAAGTGATACAAAATTCTCCATGAATTAACTGGAATTAAATCCCTTGGTTTAAAGCCTTAAATTTAGGGCTTGTTGTTATTTATTAAAGACCAGACTAAGAAAGGAACGGGCACGGTTTGATGATGAATATAACTGTAATTTCGATATTTATTAATACTTCCTGTTGTTATTTACTAAGTTTAGATTATTGAGTGACATTTACGGTAAATTTTTTTTCCTTTTTCTTTAAAGGTTGAATTATGTTGGTAAAGTTTCCCCTTTGACTCCGACAGTGAAATCAAACGTGTTATGAATTCATCAGTCTGTTTACTGCTTTGTTTGTTTGTCGATAACATGTCTAAAACTTTTACTTTTGGATTTCAATAAAGTTTATGAAAGCTAGCTACGGAGAAAGGAAAAGTTAACAACGTTTTAGAATTTTTAGTCAGACCCCGATGATGGTCCCAGAAATATATATTTTCAAGGTTATTTCCTCCACTGTTATATTATAACTACCCCTTACCATTGCGCCTCACGCAGTGCACGGTAGGCATTATTGGTGCCTCTTTTCCTGAATACCTTCGGCCCCTAGCTGCAACCCTTTCATTCCTTTTACTGTACCTTCATTCATATTCTCTTCCTTCCATCCAATGTCTCCTTACAATTGTTTCATAGTGCAACTGCGAGGTTTTCCTCCTTTACACCTTTCAAAGCTTTCCAATCTCAATTTCCATTTCAACGATCAATGACAACACTGGTCCCACGGCTTATCATTTTGGCCTCAATTCTATATCCCATTTCACCACCCATTCCGCCCTAATAGATTCTCTTTCTATTCTACTGAGGCGGTTTTCGAAGCATGGGAAAAGTACGACCTTCGATCGTCGCCAGGGGAGCTGCTGTCTTTCATGGAGGAGGGACTGCGGAAGGTAAACAGATCTGCAGGAGGATGTGCAACCCACTCCAACATAGACGACATTCTGATGAAAGGACTCAGGAGACACCTGGTGGTGGCTTGACGAAGTTGCTGATGGAAGCATTTAGAGATTTTATCTTTGTGAGATCGTGGTTGTGGATAAACTAGTCTTTGCTGTAATTCAATAGTTTGATCTCACTTCTGAGCAACTGCTCGTCGACATGCATTATGGACATATTAATATGAATATATAAAGAGTTTTGCAACATTTTTCAGATTCCTTAGCTAGCTTAGTTGTAGGATGTCTTAAGTTGTATGTTTATATTCTGCATAACATAATTTTAAATTATATAACGTAGAATGAAAAGAAAGAGAGAGAGAGAGAGAGATTGGCTTTGACCATTCCAAGATAAAGTTGTTTCAGTATCTTGTCATCACCTCTAGATTAAGGGAGCTCGCAGTCTCCGTGTTGTTTTCACAACATGTCAGTCATCTTGCTCGAGGAGTCTCTTTCAATCGAGTCATGTCTTTGTTGAGTAGACTGGTTTCATACGCATACATCTTTGCCGAAACCACATGCAGATTTCACGATTTTTCTGCAAAGTTACGTCATATTAGAAGCTTCTACAAAAGATTGCGTCATCTTTCGCCTGCCCAAAACTTTTTGAACCAGTCACGCTCTTGAAGTGCCCATACAAGGAAGAGAGTTTCATTGCTACTTAGAACCGCATTGCGTTCAGATCTCTCTCCCTCTCTCTCTCTCACTCGCACGGCTTTTTGAGTTCTTATCAACGTAATGTAAAGATTTATACTTAGACATTGGTCACTTGTAAATTTCAGATTTGATATTTCGTAGAGTTATTTAGTATTATTTAGTGCTTTTTGTGGAATCTGAACAGACATTGTACAAGTGTGTAACGACACCTATTTTTGTGAAATTTTGTGAATTTTTGAATTTTTGAATAAGCTGTAGCAGAAAGAAAGAAATTGGTATAGCAAGGTAAAGTGTGTTATATTTTTATTAGTTGCAACTAATAACTAATAGTTACAGTGGATTGGATAAAAATTTAATTAAACTAATATTTACAGTGGTTTGATAAACAATTTACATTTTTACATATTGCAGATTTTTATGGTTTGTGTTTGTTTCATTTGAAGTGCATTTATCCATTTTCTTATTGAAGTGTGTTTTTTTATTCTATATTCTGTGTGATTAGTACTTTTTGCAATTTTGGTATTTTCCACATTTTTCTGGTTTCATTTGCATTCACAATTTAATTAACTTAGTTGTTTTCATTAATTAATCGTCGCACATTTAATTGAATTTAACACTTGTGAATTAATTTCCATTTACTTAGAATTCTTTTCAAGTTTCGTTGTTCTTTAGCACTTGTGAATTAATTTCCAAATTTTAATTATTACCTAACACTCTTGAATTTTGATTGAATTAATTTTCTTGAATTTTGTGATAAATTCAGTTTGATTTAATTTTTCTTAATTAATTCAAGAATTAATTAAACTTTACTTTGTTTTCAAGTAACAGTAATTTTAAGTTTAATAATAAATTTTTGTATTTAAAATTTTTATAAGTGTTTCTTTTCACCAATATTTGTATAATTATGATTAGTGTAAGTAGAAACATAGAGTGGTAATTGATCTGTTTTCCTTCAATTTACTTGAAGTGAGTTTGAACCAGGGAAGTACTTAGAAATCTGAAATCAGGGAAATACTTAGACTTTTAAAGTTGTTGATGGAGTGATGCCCTTTGATTAATTTAATTACTTACAAGATTACCTCACACCTGTTTTGATGAACTTAGTCTGATTTTCTGGAATAGTGGTAAGTTGTTTAAAGGTTCACTGTTGCCTTTAGAGTATTCAGTCATTTAGTACCTGTGAAGAGGGCTCAGGTGTCTGGCTTTTGTGAGGTACTCATTTAATGATTGGTAAGTGTAGTACCCAGATACTTGGCACTTCGTCACAATATGCGTGTGTGTGTGTGTGTGTGTGTGTGTGTGTGTGTGTGTGTATAAGCTATCCATTTATAACTTTTTAGAAAGTGTCATCCTAGTGTCTTACCAAGAAAAGCACAAGGTTGAATTCTGGTCAATTATCCTTGAATAAGACTAATTTCAAAGGTAATGGTTAATTCTGGGCGTCATATTTGAGACTACAAAAATGACATGTGTATAGTTAGTAACAATAATGTATATATATATATATATATATATATATATATATATATATATATATATATATATATATATATATATCTATATAAATACACACACAGTCGACCACCAGTATTCGTGTGGGATGTGTACGACAAACCCCCTCCCCCACAATAATTTAAATCCGCGAATACTTGACACTCCTCTAAAAGTGCTTAGAACTAATTATTTAAATAGTTTTACCACAAAAAGTGCATTTAGTCATGAAAATTATATGAATACAGTAAATAGTGAACTTTCCTCAGTGGAAAATAGTGCCGATAGGCAAATTTTCCATAAATAATTTGCAAATACATAGAGAAATCCGCGAATCAGTGAGTTCGCACATCCAGAACCGTGAATAGGCGGGGATCAACTGTAAATATATATCTATATATATATATATATATATAATATATATATATATATATAATATATATATATATCATATATATATATATATATATATATATATATGTGTGTGTGTGTGTGTGTGTGTGTGCATGTGTGTGTGTGTGTGTATTTCCAAGGTCTAATAATGTTTTGTATCTCACATTGTCCACATGAAGATCGAAAACCTGGTATAAACATATGGGAATAGCACAACTATGGGTTGAATTTGCAGATTGTTAATTTCACTGTAATGACTTACTACGATAGTAGGTTTTTAACCATTATTAATGGTAAATGGAAAAACTTTTAATTTTCCATATTCATTTTTGTGCTTATAGCACCTAATACAAAAGCCAGGTAGAGGCAATTCATATATATGCATAGTATATGTATGATGTGACCAATTGATATGATACTGAAAAGAGTGAATCCACGCGTCTGCATTACTGAAAAAAAAACGTGAATTTCAAAACGAGTTTCATTTACCCCGAGGAAAGAAATGTTCCTAACCATGTCACCAATCCTGTTATAATAATTCAAACAGTTTCTGTACAAAGCCTATATTGCGTTTTAGCAAAATGCATTTGGCATCCAACGTCATGGAAAATAGATATGGCCAATCGATTTAATTTAGCTCCGATGAATATCTGTAAGAATACCTTAGGAGTCTGTTGTAAACAGCAAAGATGTAAAACGACTAATAAGACAATTAATCATATTTTAGATATTTTGAAGGGATTCTTTTCAACTAAGATAGAGGTTAATAGTCGGAGGCCAGTACAATCGGGTAAAGAGCTTCACTGTACGTCCCGAATTCTTGGTTCCTTGGTTCGAGCCCATGAGCCTCCGAATTTCTTATCAACTGAAAAATTCCCCTTCGGTTAACATATATGGAAATATATTAATTACATATATATATATATATATATATATATATATACATACACATACACAAATACATTAATATGTGCGTGTGCGCGTGTGTATGTAAATGCTCTTGTCACTCAATAATATATAATAAACTAGCAAACGCAGTAAGAGAGCATAATTTATCTCGTGAACTGTCTTGGCAGCAATACCCAATGGGTCACAGCACGGTCTAGACACAACAGGTCAGCCAGCGCGCAGCTTTGGGTATGAATCACTAATACTGTGACGTCACGCGCCCTGGTCTCTTGCACGCGGTTAACCAAAACAATAAATATGCTACCCATAGTCGTAAGGTAGACTCCAGGACTTGCTGTTTGTCCATATATCTTTTTATTAGTTCATTCATTCTACCATTGATAATGCCAAGTAACTGCGCAGTATTTGGCTGTTCTAATACACGTGAAAAAACGAAAAACTCCAATATAAAATAACATCGTTTTCCAAAAGAAAAGCCATACAAAGACCAGTGGGTACATGCCTGTTGCAGTGCTGATAGAATTAACGTCGTGTTCTCTGATGTTCCCCATTTAATCAAATTAGTAAGAAATAGTTTATTGACTGGTTGATACCTTAATAATGAGTGTATTTCAGCTTCTGGCATACGAGAAATACTTAGTAAAACCAAAACAGATTATGGGCTTGCATATAAGATCAATGAAATGCATTTAAATGTAACGGGTCAACAAAGACAACGCGTTAAATTAGCAGTGCAACTGGTGTCTACATCGTGTGAATTCAGAAAAATATTTAGGCGAAAGAAGACTGATGAAGTGTCAAAACTGGAATGAAACGTCCGATTTTATTCTTTTAATAACGAATGATTGGCTCGACATCACGAATTCTTCATGCATGTATGGAGAGTTTGGTAAAAGCACTGCTTTTGGTATTGATGTAGAAATACAAGCAAACAAACAAGTAAATTAAATGCTCAAGGCATAATTTTTTCATGTAAATCCACCATTGCTTTATTTAATGTTAAAAGCCTCTCATAGTATTGGCTACCTACTGACACAAAGATTAAATCAATATTGCCTTGAACATTTCTTTGGGTGTATAAGGCCATGGATGGTCACCGTGATCATCCAAATGCACTGAATTTTAAATTCAGGCATAAAAAATTGTTGTTAGGGAAGGAAATGAAGATAATAAGTGAAAAGTGTAATATCACCTCAGGTGAAAAATCCCTTGAATTTCCCAATGAAGGCGAGTTTGTAACAAAAGAAAGGAAGGGAGTTAGCATTAGAAATATGTCTAACACAGGCATGTACCCACTGGTCTTTGTATGGCTTTTCTTTTGGAAAACGATGTTATTTTATATTGGAGTTTTTCGTTTTTTCACGTGTATTAGAACAGCCAAATACTGCGCAGTTACTTGGCATTATCAATGGTAGAATGAATGAACTAATAAAAAGATATATGGACAAACAGCAAGTCCTGGAGTCTACCTTACGACTATGGGTAGCATATTTATTGTTTTGGTTAACCGCGTGCAAGAGACCAGGGCGCGTGACGTCACAGTATTAGTGATTCATACCCAAAGCTGCGCGCTGGCTGACCTGTTGTGTCTAGACCGTGCTGTGACCCATTGGGTATTGCTGCCAAGACAGTTCACGCGATAAATTATGCTCTCTTACTGCGTTTGCTAGTTTATTGTATGTTATTGAGTGACAAGAGCATTTACATACACACGCGCACACGCACATATTAATGTATTTGTGTATGTGTATGTATATATATATATATATATGTACGTATATATATGTATATATTATATACAATATGTACAATAAAAGTCTAACACACCACCGTGATTCATATATACGCATTAAGCTACAAATGTCATTTCATATCTAATTCGCTCTACCTCGGAATTAATATATTTTCGTATATGATAACCGAAGGGGAATTTTTCAGTTGATAAGAAATTCGGAGGCTCATGGGCTCGAACCAAGTAACCAAGAATTCGGGACGTACAGTGAAGCTCTTTACCCGATTGTACTGGCCTCCGACTATTAACCTCTATCTTAGTTGAAAAGAATCCCTTCAAAATATCTAAAATATGATTATTTGTCTTATTAGTCGTTTTACATTTTTGCTGTTTACAACAGACTCCTAAGGTATTCTTACAAGGTATTCATCGGAGCTAAATTAAATCGATTGGCCATATCTATGGTCCATGACGTTGGATGCCAAATGCATTTTGCTTAAACGCAATATAGGCTTTGTACAGATATTGTTTGAATTACTATAATAGGATTGGTGACATGGTTAGGAACATTTCTTTCCCCGGGGTAAATGAAACTCGTTTTGAAATTCCTGTTTTTTTTTCTGTAATGCAGACGCGTGGATTCACTCTTTTCAGTATGAGATCAATTGGTCACATCATACATATGATATGTATATGTATGAATTGCCTCTACCTGGCTTTTGTATTAGGTGCTATAAGCACCAAAATGAATATGGAAAATTAAAAGTTTTTCCATTTACCATTAATAATGGTTAAAAACCTACTATCGTAGTAAGCCATTACATTGAAATTAACAATCTGCAAATTCAACCCATAGTTATGCTATTCCCATATGTTTATACCAGGTTTTCGATCTTCATGTGGACAATGTGAGATACAAAACATTATTAGACCTTGGAAATACACACACACACACACACACACACACACACACACACACATATATATATATATATATCTAATAAAAGGAGCCCATAAAAACACCAAAATGTAGAGAGAAAAGTACTTTTCTCTCTACATTTTGGTGTGTTTTTATGGGCTCCTTTTATTAGATGGAATTCTGTTGTTACAGAACATTTTTACCATCATATATATATATATATATATATATATATATATATATATATATAGATATATATATATATTATGTTATATATAATTATATATATATATATATATATATATTGTATATATATATATATATCTCTATATTATATATATATATATATATATATATATATATATAGTATAATATAATTATATATATCATATATATATATATGTATATATATATATAAATAAATAGATAAATATATAGATATTTGTTATAATATATATATATATATATATATATATATTATATATATACAGTTGATCCCCGCCTATTCACGGTTCTGGATGTGCGGACTCACTGATTTGCGGATTTCTCTATGTATATGCAAATTATTTGTGGAAAATTTGCTTATCGGCACTATTTTCCACTGAGGAAAGTTCACTATTTACTGTATTCATATCATTTTCATGACTAAAAGCACTTTTTGTGATAAAACTATTTAAATAATCAGTTCTAAGCATTTTTTAGAGGAGTGTTAAGTATTCGTGGATTTAGCTTATTGTGGGGGAGGGGGTTTGTCGTACCCTTCCCCCCGTATAGTGGTGGTCGACTGTGTGTGTATATATATGTATATATATATATATATATATATATATATATATATATATATATATATATATATATACATATACATATATTTTAATGTTACTAGCTTTACACATGACATTTTTGTAGTCTCAAATATGAAGCCCAAAATTAACCATTACCTTTGAAATTAGTCTTATTCAAAGATAATTGACCAGAATTCAACCTTGTGCTTTTCTTGGTAAGACACTAGGATGACACTTTCTAAAAAGTTATAAATGGATAGCTTATACACACACACACACACACACACACACACACGCATATTGTGACGAAGTGCCAAGTATCTGGGTACTACACTTACCAATCAGTAAATGAGTACCTCACAAAAGCCAGACACCTGAACCCTCTTCACAGGTACTAAATGACTGAATACTCTAAAGGCAACAGTGAACCCTTAAACAACTTACCAGTATTCCAAAAAATCAGACTAAATTCATCAAAACAGGTGTGAGGTAATCTTGTAAGTAATTAAATTAATCAAAGGGCATCACTCCATCAACAACTTTAAAAGTCTAAGTATTTCCCTGATTTCAGAATTCTAAGTACTTCCCTGGTTCAAACTCACTTCAAGTAAATTGAAGGAAAACAGATCAATTACCACTCTATGTTTCTACTTACACTAATCATAATTATACAAATATTGGTGAAAAGAAACACTTATAAAAATTTTAAATACAAAAATTTATTATTAAACTTAAAATTACTGTTACTTGAAAACAAAGTAAAGTTTAATTAATTCTTGAATTAATTAAGAAAAATTAAATCAAAATGAATTTATCACAAAATTCAAGAAAATTAATTCAATCAAAATTCAAGAGTGTTAGGTAATAATTAAAATTTGGAAATTAATTCACAAGTGCTAAAGAACAACGAAACTTGAAAAGAATTCTAAGTAAATGCAAATTAATTCACAAGTGTTAAATTCAATTAAATGTGCGACGATTAATTAATGAAAACAACTAAGTTAATTAAATTGTGAATGCAAATGAAACCAGAAAAATGTGGAAAATACCAAAATTGCAAAAAGTACTAATCACACAGAATATAGAATAAAAAAACACACTTCAATAAGAAAATGGATAAATGCACTTCAAATGAAACAAACACAAACCATAAAAATCTGCAATATGTAAAAATATAAATTGTTTATCAAACCATTGTAAATATTGGTTTAATTAAATTTTTACCAAGCCACTGTAACTATTAGTTATTAGTTGCAACTAATAAAAATATAACACACTTTACCTTGCTATACCAATTTCTTTCTTTCTGCTGCAGCTTATTCAAAAATTCACCAATTCACAATATTTTACAAAAATAGGTGTCGTTACACACTTGTACAATGTCTGTTCAGATTCCACAAAAAGCACTAAATAATACTAAATAACTCTAAGAAATATCAAATCTGAAATTTACGAGTGACCAATGTCTAAGTATAAATCTTTACATTACGTTGATAAGAACTCAAAAGTGCCGTGCAAGTGAGAGAGAGAGAGGGAGAGAGATCTGAACGCAATGCGGTTCTAAGTAACAATGAAACTCTCTTCCTTGTATGGGTACTTCAAGAGCGTGACTGGTTCAAAAAGTTTTGGGCAGGCGAAAGATGACGCAATCTTTTGTAGAAGCTTCTAATATGACGTAACTTTGCAGAAAAATCGTGAAATCTGCATGTGGTTTCGGCAAAGATGTACGCATATGAAACCAGTCTGCTCAACAAAGACATGACTAGATTGAAAGAGACTCCTCGAGCAAGATGACTGACATGTTGTGAAAACAACACGGAGACTGTGAGATCCCTTAATCTAGAGGTGATGACAAGATACTGAAACAACTTTATCTTGGAATGGTCAAAGCCAATCTCTCTCTCTCTCTCTCTCTCTCTTTCTTTTCATTCTACGTTATATACTTTAAAATTATGTTATGCAGAATATAAACATACAACTTAAGACATCCTACAACTAAGCTAGCTAAGGAATCTGAAAAAAGTTGCAAAACTCTATATATATTCA
This sequence comes from Macrobrachium nipponense, assembly GCF_015104395.2. NCBI lineage: Eukaryota > Metazoa > Arthropoda > Malacostraca > Decapoda > Palaemonidae > Macrobrachium > Macrobrachium nipponense. The sequence goes on along the minus strand of NC_087205.1, from coordinate 4,739,836 downwards.
TATTAATATGTCCATAATGCATGTCGACGAGCAGTTGCTCAGAAGTGAGATAAAACTATTGAATTACAGCAAAGACTAGTTTATCCACGACCACGATCTCACAAAGATAAAATCTCTAAATGCTTCCATCAGCAAATTCGTCAAGCCACCACCAGGTGTCTCCTGAGTCCTTTCATCAGAATGTCGTCTATGTTGGAGTGGGTTGCACATCCTCCTGCAGATCTGTTTACCTTCCGCAGTCCCTCCTCCATGAGAGACAGCAGCTCCCCTGGCGACGATCGAAGGTCGTACTTTTCCCATGCTTCGAAAACCGCCTCAGTAGAATAGAAAGAGAATCTATTAGGGCGGAATGGGTAGTGAAATGGGATATAGAATTGAGGCCAAAATGATAAGCCGTGGGACCAGTGTTGTCATTGATCGTTGAAATGGAAATTGAGATTGGAAAGCTTTGAAAGGTGTAAAGGAGGAAAACCTCGCAGTTGCACTATGAAACAATTGTAAGGAGACATTGGATGGAAGGAAGAGAATATGAATGAAGGTACAGTAAAAGGAATGAAAGGGTTGCAGCTAGGGGCCGAAGGCATTCAGGAAAAGAGGCACCAATAATGCCTACCGTGCACTGCGTGAGGCGCACTGGTAAGGGGTAGTTATAATATAACAGTGGAGGAAATAACCTTGAAAATATATATTTCTTGGACCATCATCGGGGTCTGACTAAAAGTTCTAAAACGTTGTTAACTTTTCCTTTCTCCGTAGCTAGCTTTCATAAACTTTATTGAAATCCAAAAGTAAAAGTTTTAGACATGTTATCGAGAAACAAACAAAGCAGTAAACAGACTGATGAATTCATAACACGTTTGATTTCACTGTCGGAGTCAAAGGGGAAACTTTACCAACATAATTCAACCTTTAAAGAAAAAGGAAAAAAAATTTACCGTAAATGTCACTCAATAATCTAAACTTAGTAAATAACAAAAGGAAGTATTAATAAATATCGAAATTACAGTTATATTCATCAACCCATGCCAGTTCCTTTCTTAGTCTGGGCTTTAATAAATAACAACAAGCCCTAAATTTAAGGCTTTCAACCAAGGGATTTAATTCCAGTTAATTCATTGAGAATTTTGTATCGCTTAATAATGATTTATTATTATTTTACTTAATGTCAGGATAAGTGGGGCATGATCGATGGTCAAATACCTTTGAATGTATCTGGCAGGAATCTAAATCACATAAAGCCATTGAAAACTCCTCCTCTGAATGATAAAGTTAAATATCATCGTGGTCAGTTGGAACGGTCATAACGGCCCTCCGTTTCCTATACAAACTGGAAGCATCCAGGCACTCCTGGAAGGGACGTTAAATGCTGCTCTTGCATGATTGGAAGATTTTATTGAAAGATCACGAGGTCTGACCGTCTCGTTCTTTAATGCTTGGGCAATAATCAGATGCGTATTTACACAACTTGTAATACGAAACAATAAAAAATATCAGTCATGCCGGACGTTTCTATCAGTTGTTGCATTTGTCAGTATATATATATATATATATATATATATATATATATATATATATATATATATATGTGTGTGTGTGTGTGTGTGTGTGTGTGTGTTTGTATATATATATATATATATATATATATATTATATATATATATATATATATATATATGTAAACATAAACGCGCTCGTGCGAGTATATGCCAGCGATTATACAAAAATTAGATTAAAGAAATGAAAATTACACATGAATGAAAAATTTCCCAAGAATGTACTTTAGAGCACCATTATAAACAATCTGCTCTTTATGCCATTTACGATTTAGGGCAGTTGTTCTTAACCTTTTTATTACCACGCCCCTCTAACACTTGGTCCTTTCTTTCACGGCCCCTTTGCATCCATGAATAAACTTCCCTCCCAGATTTAAAGGAAAATAAAAAAAATAAATGAGAAAGAGGAGTTTCGAGTGATAGGAAGGGAGGTCAATTGTTACAAAACATGTCAAGCCCAGCGAGCCTAGCTTGAGCAGTAGAGTCTAGGAAAGTAACGTTATAAGGCGATACTTTTGCATTTTTTCATAAACTTCTGAATGTTAATTCCTCACTCTTGTTAAGAGGATAACGAATATAATTAGAGGATTTTTTTTTCATTTTTCCCTAGGGCTCGCACCTCCTCCTGAAAATGATGAGCCCCCGCCCCCCCCACCCCCCCACCCCTAGGGGGCCAAGCCCCCAGGTTAAGAACCACTGATTTAGGGTGTTTCATTCTATTCAGCTGAGGTGAAAGACGACGCACCGCTTTTTTAAGCTTTTACAACATGGAATGTCAGATTAAAAATAAAAT
>NC_087205.1:4729991-4732491 GCF_015104395.2 Macrobrachium nipponense | reverse complement strand
ATACTTTATTATAAGAACGTGGATGAATATGAATGAAGTACGATATGTTTTCCTAGCATCGTCTTCCATCCAAAGTTCCAAACAGAGTTCCCAACTTCCCTGCTGTCAAAAAAAGTCAGTTGGAGTTAGAACTTTGACGGAAGAATTCGTGTCATTATTTGCTCCGTCTGCCGGACTATATTTATTTTTCCTTGTTATGTATATTTATTATATTGTCTGTTAATGCCTTATCACACTGTCATTATCAAAGGGAAGTCTCTACAGGGAGGAAATTGTAAATAAAAGGAGCTCATTATATGCAGAACTGGAGGATCTAACCAGCAGAGATATCATGGAACGGTGTGTGCGAGGCCTTACACAAAATTCCAGTGAAAGTTTCCACTCAAAAATGTGGGCCAGAGCTAAAAAGACAAAATTCCTTTGACTCAAAAGGTTAATATTTATAAGTAAAATGGCAATTCTTGACCATAATTTAGGATATCAAAAAGCAAGTGTAATAAAACTATACTTGGAGAGTCGGTAAACCTTGATTCCTCCTTAGCAGCCCAAGACCGTTCCAGAATGAAATCTGGCCTCAGGAAGAAGAATGATGGAAAAATGAAGGACAGCAAAAGGAAAAATGAAGAGGGCTACACACCAGGTGGATTCATTTAAAAACAACCTGGCAACAAAGAGAAGCTTGGGCAACTGTGACACTCTCTTGATGAAAGAGTAATACCCTTCCCAGGTGGGTAAGTAGGGGGGGGGGAGGGGACCAGGATCCTATATGGATGCATAATCAAAATATATTACACCAAAATAATGGTTCTATAAAAGATAAGTATGCAAATATTTAATATTATGCAAATAAAGTACACATTATAATATGCAACATTCTTTGCAAATCTTTAAAAGCTCGTATATCAAAACTAACTTTTTTCAATATATCTTCTAATAACTTTGCTATTTATTAATCAATTGTAATGAAACTTGATATAGTAGTAGTAGAAACATGCTTCTAGAATTTAAAAAAGCCACTTTTTCTATACAGGCCACTGTTAATTTTTAAAAAATATTTTTGTCCGAAAAAAATGAGTTTTCATAAAACGCAAAATTTACAAAATCATAAAACACAAACTATAGTCAAATTAGAGAATATCTCTCTCCTACTTAGTACAACAACTTCTCTTCTATACACACAAAAATTTACAAGAAAATATAAAATATTAACAAAGTTATTAGCTCGAATCAAAAGGTAATTTTTATGGGGGGGATTTGGGGTGTTTTTAGGGGGGAGGGTGCAAAACGGGGAGTAGAGGACTTTAACCTTGGGAAACCACTCCATGAATGATACGTATTCAATGATGTAAATATGAACATAGGTCCCCTAGAAAAAGTGTTTCCTCCCAGAAGGTCCCCATAAACAGGGCACATTTTCAGCCGTCAGGACATTCGAAAATCGGTTCAGATTACTTCATTAGTGATGAATATTATTAATCGTTAGTGTAATTAGTGATAAGGGCGAATAATTCAAGAAGCCTATGGCATGAATATTTCACAAAAAAATTAATTAACACCCACTCTGTTCTCTGTCAAATGATAGATGATTTAAAGCCGCTAGGAAGTTATTTTGGTCAAATATTTAAAACTTGAAGTAGTGGATAGTGAATTGCACTGAGACATCAAAGGTAGTTAGAGTAGTTTACCAAAATGCTCACCACCATATTCGGTTTCTTAACGAAATTTCAAAACGTCACACTTGGGAGGAGCGTTTTAGGACGACATAAAGAAATGCAGAAAACAACTATTATATGATCTTAAATTAAAATAGTAATTTTTTTTCTATTTGTAGCCAATTCTTTCTGTGTCAACATATCACAATATCAACATGTTATTGTGGGTGGCACTTACAGGCAATGGCGACTTCAGTTTTGAAATCGCAGTCATCACAAAGCTCTCCATGGAGACTCCTGGAACCCTTAGGAATTTTCTTATTCCAGATTCGACAGATAGAAACTGAGTGATGATTGTGAAGATGACAATACTTTCTTTAGAGCCACTCGCGGGAAAGTCTTCAGCGCGACACGTCTATGTAATACTTACTGATACAACATTACTTGAGAGGCACTGGACAAAATATTAGAGACATGAGAGTCTTTGAGATGCAATTTCTGACTGGCGAACATGACAGTGGCATTACTTACTGAATAACAGTGGAAGTGAGAAGAGCAGCCGACTTCAGTAAGACTTTTATCTGTCGAATCAGATGGTCCCAGTTTTCTCTCAAGGGATTTTTAACTTTGTTTCCTTCTGTCAAGAAAAAGAAAATATTTGATATTTGGTGTGAGAGAGAGCGAGGGACAGAGAGAGAAAGTGTCTGTATAACCAACGCCATCTTGAATTGAGAGTCAAATTCAAGATGGCGATGGTATAACACTTTACCGCATTCGTTAAACTTCTGAAAAGTATGTTATATTGAAAATTGTAACATACAGTACCTTATTTTGGCTACGGAATTCGT